>NC_090725.1:118887963-118894567 GCF_036898095.1 Palaemon carinicauda | reverse complement strand
CACACATCGTGGAGATTCCATTTTTTTCCTTAAGACTAGCATAGGAGGGTCACACATCGTGGAGATTCTCCATTTTTTTCCTTAAGACTAGCATAGGAGGGTCACACATCGTGGAGATTCCATTTTTTTTTCTTATGACTAGCATAGAGGGTCATCCATTGTTGTGATTCCATTTATTTATGACTAGCATAGAGGTCATCCATTGTTGTGATTCCATTTATTTATGACTAGCATAGAGGGTCATTCATTGCTGCGATTCCATTTATTTATGACTAGCATAGAGGGTCATCCATTGTTGTGATTCCATTTATTTATGACTAGCATAGAGGGTCATTCATTGTTGTGATTCCATTTATTTATGACTAGCATAGAGGGTCATTCATTGTTGTGATTCCATTTATTTATGACTAGCATAGAGGGTCATTCATTGTTGTGATTCCATTTTTATATGACTAGCATAGAGGGTCACCCATTGTTGTGATTCCATTTTTTTTTATGACTAGCATAGAGATTCACCCATTGTTGTGAGTCCATTTTTTATGACTAGCATAGAGATTCACCCATTGTTGTGATTCCATTTTTTTTAAGACTAGCATAGATTAACCCATTGTTGTGATTCCAATTTTTAAGACTAGCATAGAGATTCACCCATTGTTGTGATTCCATCTTTTTTTTAGGACTAGCATAGAGATTCACCCATTGTTGTGATTCCATTTCTTTTATGACTAGTAAAAGGTTCACTCATAGTTGTGATTCCATTTTATTTCGTCCAGCATAGTGTCACCCATAGTTGTGATCTCATTTTCCCTGACTAGCCCAGAGGGTCACCTACTGTATAGTGGTGATTCCATTTTTTATTGTGTAGTACAGTTGTCATATATATCGTTACTTGTTTGGACGCATTACAACCGGACAGCCTAAGCTCACCCATTGTCGTGGCGCTGGTTTTCAAGTTAGGCTCCAGTTCAATTACTTGCAAGGCTTACTATTTGGTGATAATTCTTTCTCGAAAAGCATTTTTCACAGCCCTTGTACATTTTCTCCAGCTCCATCTTCATCCTTCCTTCCATGAGACTCTTGCGTAAGGCTAGAGCGTCTTTCCCCTCCGTGTAATTTCTTGCACGGTCAACATCGTACCTTGTGCTGTTGAGTTTGTTCTTGTCGCTGTCTCCACAAGAAATTAGCAAAATGACTGCTGCTGAAATCAGTGCATTTGTGGATTTGGCAGAACGACAAAGCTATGAGGGAGAGGCATTGCGAAGGTATGTGCGGGAACTCACGGATGAAGCCAATGCCAGGAGAAGAACGGAGCAAGAAAGGATGCAGTATGCGAGATAAAGAGCAAGACCGTATGAATTAAAGAAGCGGGAAATAGACGCTCGATTAGCCTCAACCTAATGGTGCCAACGACCAGCAGGGCAATTGCAGGGAGAAACAGTGCATTGAAGGAGTCACCAAGGAACTCCCTACAGTGGAACTGAAGGCGACCATGTCCCAGCTCGGCAAGAAGTGTGAACTGGGGGCAGTGAGCAATCTTGTATGTGAGGGTTTCAACTTGCGCTTGGGTCACAAGCCCATGAAGGTGGTACAGCAAGTGCCCTCAGATGCAAGAAGGCTGCCAAACCGGAGCCTAAAACTGTGAGGACGTGACCTGCAGGGGAAGACGACTGGATCGGTACCATTAACCTTGGTGAGGTAGCTTGGCTAAGGGAGGAGGCCCAAGAGTTTTCCTCCTCCAGCAGTGAGTCTGAGCCTCAAATGCCAGAAGTAAATTCTGGTGAAGGTGTGCCGCTTTCCACCACAGGGGATAGGGCTACTTCAAGCATCATGCCAGAGGTCTGAGGAGGGCCAGGGATCTCCCTCTTCCCACCATGAGTCTGAGCCGAGTACCCGCAAATTCAATCCGGGTGAAGCTTTGCTACTTAACACCACTGGCAATAGGGCTACCTCAACCACCAGGCCAGGGGTCTCAGAGAAGGCAAGAGGCGAACCACCCATCAGCGCCGCGACCCCAGGGAGCCAGACAGAGCTCATCAGGTTCCAGCATTTGGACGAGAGGCTGGACGACTACAGGGCACCTGCCTACTTGGACGAGGCTGGAAAAAGTATTCCTTTTCGGGGTGTGTTGGTGAAGCACGTAGGTTCCGTGACCCGGAGTAAGCGCGGAAATTGTTTTCAACTGACAATGACCGATCGTTCCACGCGCTGCCTCGACGCTGTGACTACTAGGTGTGCCAGTGCCTATCATGCTAACCACGAGTTCCCACAAACATTCCTAAAGAACCATAACCCTCTAACCTACTTAACTGAGCTACGTAATGGGAATAAAGGGCTCATGAGGTGGGGCATAGACCTCCAGAACTACAACTGGAAGGTCAAGCCCCTAAAGAGCTCAAATGAGAGAAATATGTTCTCCCGGCATTAGTACCCAATGCACAGTGCCATGACCATAGCGTAGCCATAGTCACTAGGTTAATTTAGGTTTGTATGGAAAAATTTTAATTGGCCTTGGTGTCTCCCCAGGTAGATAAACTTGAGGAGCCATTTTGGCATTATTATTTGCATTTAATTTATTTTTATTGATTTATTTTATCTTCTTGCAAATATGTCAATTTTCTTTAATTTTATGCCTACCACTGCACTAGGTCACTTAACTTTAACCATTTTTGCATTTCTATTTTCAATTTTGCAGTTTTAAATTTTTTGGTTGTTGCCTCACAGTCAGCATGCTTATTTCTACGAGGCACTTAAAGTTAATTTACTGTCAAAATAACGTAAAATTATGACCCTAGTTGCAGCTTAGATATTTATCCATTATCGTGGTGAGACTCACTGAGGGAGGAGTCATTAAGGCTAGTGGCTTCAGACCTTGCTTGCAGAGTTCTTGTCCTGTTTTAGGACAAAATCTCTGCTAAAATGGGGAGCTGTTAGTAACGGCGGTCATTGTGCCACCTTTTTTGTTTTCTTAAAACAAAGACCCCACCAGCAAGGACTTGGTTGGCATGCCACGAGTTTTGGGACCCTCCCCAGAGTCTTACCCCCCACCCCTCCAACCATCCTATACCAGTCTACTCCCCTTGAGATCTCATTTTCAGCCACCTTTTACGAGTCACGTGACAACATCGAGGTCCCAGGAGAAGGAGGGAGGCGAGATGTGAAGGATGTAGGAGCACGTGACCAAGCCTGACCAATAGGACAGCGGTCAGGCCAATTTCCCCCTACCACCCCCACTTGGGGGCCAAGTGGGGTTGAATCTACCCAGGGAAAACTGGGGATCTTTCTTCTTTACTCAACCTCCTTGAGGGAAACACCATCTCTCTTCACCCTCAAGACATCAGGGAGGCAGGACCTCTGTCTACATATCCTCCATAAGGGAAGGAACCAGAGTCCTTTTTACTAAAGGTAAGGTGTCTGATTTTGAGATTCTCAATATCCTTACCCAACCTCCCATCCCTTCGTTATCACATCCCATTTTTCCTTATCCTCTTAAGAAATCCTACCCACTGAACCTTGTATCCTATCCCCTATACCCAGACCACGTGTGCCGTTTAGTCCTAGTTTTAATTAATTCACCCTGTGACAGTGTTGATTCCCATGTGTAACGTTTAAATCCCTAAGCTTTGCATTTTCATTTAATTTGCTTAAAGGTTTTAACCACACGATTTCATCGTGTTCCCAGCCGGTAGAAGTAAGTGTGCTGTTAATAATTCAATTTATTCCCCCTTCCAGGGAACGTGATTGCTGTGCTGGAGTTTCATCCACAGCCCACCAAACTCCATCTGAAGCTCCTCGTGGCATAGATTAAAATATAATTAGCTGTTGTGCTCCCCTTTCTTTTATTAATTTTTATTTAAATGTTATTGTAAATACATATATTTGTCAGTATTCCTTGTATTACTGCTGACTGGCGACGTACCATTGTTATTTGTTTTGTTATGGCCCTTGAGTCCCTTAAGCAAGGCCGGACTCGAACCAGTGGCCCATAACAATATGTATATTTTCAAGCACAAAACTATTGTATGTACGAAAGCACAATGCTACTATGTAACCATATCTATCATATTAGCGATTCATTTTTCTTTCATTTCAGTGAACGAATAACAGATCGTAACATATTTTTCCTTTTGGTCTAAAGATTATTTTTATAAAACTAATTTCATATCAATAAGTACATATTTAAGTTAAAAATCACAATGATCTGCACTGCGAGGTATGTATGAACGCACAATGCTACTGTGTATGCATATAAAACGAATTAGCGAGTTATTTTTCTTTCATTTCAGTAAATAAATAACAGATCATAACACATTTTCTTTTTCTTCTAATGGTTCTTAATTTACAATTGATTTTATATCAATAAGTACACATTCAAGTTAAAAAAACAATGAACGTACTGTTCATTGTTTTTTATGTACGAACGCAAAATGTTACTACATATACCAAACACATTAGCGATTTCTTTTTCTTTCATTTCGATAAATATATAGCAGATTGTAGCTTTTTCCTATTAATGTCATACTTAATCTTTACAACAAATTTTATATCATGGTTTTCATGCATTCCGTTTAAAGAATACGTTATCTCTCTCTCTCTCTCTCTCTCTCTCTCTCTCTCTCTCTCTCTCTCTCTCTCTCTCTCTCTCTCAGAAGTGCCTTACTTTACACAAATAGAACAGATTTAACAGAAATCTTTGTTTCTTTAGAAAGTGTCTGATAAATACTACACACAATAAAAACTTATTTTAGGGTTGTGGTGGCCTGGAGGTAGCGTCATTGCCTGGTGATTGCCAGACTGTGATATGAGTCCCGCTCAAACTCGTTAGTTCATTTGGTCACTGCAACCTCACTGTCCTTGTGAGCAAAGGATGGGGGGGGGAGCCTATTGGTATATCTGCTGAGTCATCAGCAGCCATTGCCTGGCCCTCCTTGGTCTTAGATTGGGTGGAGAGGGGGCTTGGGCGCGCTGATCATATGTAATATGGTCAGAGTCTATGGCAGGGTCCTGTTTGATAGGGCAATATCACTCTCCCTAGCCTCTGTCATTCATGAGTGGTCTTTAAACCTTTAAGCCTATGTTCGATCATAGGCAGGGGTTAAGATGTCATTCAATTTCGTCAGATAATCTTCATTATCGATGTTATCTGAACTTCGTTTAGTATTTTTTGTACTTTTCTACTATCAATTCAAGGTGTATTTTAACAACAGCAATTGCATTTTTTTTTCTTTTTTTTTCTCAGCTATTTGTAAGGTTCTGACTGAATCACGATTATGCTCACAGATAGATAACAGTATTGTTGATAAGATTTTGCTAACTATCACATAATCCTTGAAAAAAAAAGGAGAATACTGTCCAATAAACCCTCGACCACTTTCTTATTAAAATGGGTATCGAACAACAACAACAACAACAGACGAATCAGCTGTTGGCACTGACAATCCACAGCCATCTATCTAAGAGATATAATCAAAGATATTAAATATAAATATTGGTAAATGTAAAAATTAAGTTTATTTTATACTATCGCAATATAATCTTTATAACTTAATTTGTTATTTAACCTAGCAAAATCTTTCTATCTTATACTATCTTAGAGCAAACCACATTCACAAATAAGGAGCAGCAGTGTACTGAAAACATGCTAAATTGTAAAGATCTACATTTACAAGTATAAATGCACATTTATTTGTAAAATTTTATCACTTATTTTGGTACTATATTAGACACTATAATTTACTTGTTTGTAAGCTTAAATAGATTCCTATTAATCTCTCTAACTCTCGCTCCTGCTCTTAGGCAAGAAATTCAACTCATGTAACATCGGACATTTCCTGTTAACAGAATATATCTCAATAAATTTGAACTCGTGTAACTCCAAATTGGGTTAACAGAACTCGTGTTAATGGGGAGTTAACGGTGTATGTGTGTGTGTGTGTGTGTATATATATATATATATATATATATATATATATATATATATATATATATATATATATATATACATATATGAATGTATGTATGCATGTATGTATGCATGTATATATATATATATATATATATATATATATATATATATATATATATATATATATGTATGCATGTATGTATGCATGTATATATATATATATATATATATATGTGTGTATATATAAATTATGTGGATTTAATATATATATATATATATATATATATATATATATATATATATATATATATATATAGTATATAATATAAATATACATATATATATATATATATATACAAATATAATATATATATATATGTATGTATAAATATATACATATATAAATATATATATATATATATATATATATATATATATATTCTTACAAAGCTGGGCTAACATGAGAGTAGATTATGTTATTCACTTAATTCAATTCATTTGTGTATTTAAGAGATGTATAGCCAGCTTGTAAAGTGAGTTTCACTCAATTAGGATTAAGTAAATATATGTAAATCACATAAGACTGTCGTCATTTATTTAGTTACATTTTCATTCAGTTCCGTATATGTAAATTAACGTTATTTTAAAGAATTAATTTTTATTTTAGGCCGTTTGGGTATGAAACGAGGTATAAACGCTAGG
>NC_090725.1:118865463-118882963 GCF_036898095.1 Palaemon carinicauda | reverse complement strand
GCACATGCCCATGATGAATGGGAAGCTTTATATCTCCGAGAAGTTGGGGGCCAAACTCCTTGAAGATCTTCAATTCTGGCCTAGCTTTTCAGCGTACCCAGATTGTTACGTGAGACTGCGAGATGAACCTGCATTCCGCCAGGAGACGGTACCCAAGGAAGTCATTGTCTTTGAACATGACAAGGCACGAGCCATCCTGACCAAGACCCTGAAAGGAGCCGGATATAACTCCAAAGTCTCAGCATTGAGCAAGAAGTACCCAACCTTCATTGCTCCTTCCTCCAGAGCTTTCCCCTTTTCGGTGAAAGCCCCTGACTATGTCATGAAAGCCGTCAAAGAGGGCAAACCCTGCCCAGTTCAAGAGGAATGCAAACCATTATCTCTAGCCATGCCCACTTGCGAGGAGAAGTGGAAAGAGGTACATCTAACTTTCTCCGTCTGTAAGTTGGATCCGGAGATAGCAGACCAGCAGTTTAATGAGAACCTTCCAAAGTTGCCAGACCATCTTTTGAGAAGGGAACAGGAGACAAAAGAAAGACTTGCCGCTTCCTTGTCTCATCAGAACTGCCTGGAAATGTGTGCAGGCCTAACTAATACACCAGACATGTACATGGTCTTAGCTAAATCCCACATGAGTACCCTTGTGAAGGACTTATATGCCTTGTCAGGTCAAGGAGGACCTGTAGAGAGCATGTGTTTGCCGCAGCAACAGTAAAACACAAACCCAGAAAGCTGATATCATCGTGCATCTGGGGCAGAGACCTTTTCCCACAGGAAGTGGTCCAAGAACTCATTGCCAAAGCCACCACGGAGAATAGGAACCTTCTCCAAAAGTGGGGCATGTCTTCAAAAAGGAAATCTTCCTCACACAGTGGTCCCCAGCCCAAGAACAGAAAGGCAAAGAGACCACATAGACCTGCACAACTTCCGGCCGTGACCATAGCCACAGTGCCTCAAATTGTAGCCCAGCCGCAAACCACCTTCCAGATGGTCCTTCAACAGCTGGTGGCCCAGTCACCTGTCTTCAACCCAGGT
The DNA here is from genome assembly GCF_036898095.1 of Palaemon carinicauda. Classification (NCBI taxonomy): domain Eukaryota; kingdom Metazoa; phylum Arthropoda; class Malacostraca; order Decapoda; family Palaemonidae; genus Palaemon; species Palaemon carinicauda. The sequence continues at coordinate 118,881,928 of NC_090725.1, read as the reverse complement.
TTTAAGAGGCACACGACCACCTTTTGGCCCTACAAAGGTAAAGGCCCAAAAAGAGGCTCCTCCGGAAACCCCCAAAGGGTAGAGGAGGACGCGGTCACGGAAACAAGTCCTCAGGAACCTCTAAGCAATGAGATGTAGGAGGCAGACTTTTCCACTTTCGGGATTGTTGGACCTTCGATCCCTGGGCCCACAGCCTAATCACGAATGGACTCGGTTGGAAATGGAACAAAATTCCACCCCCTTTTCCAGAATTCTTCCAACACTCCACCCCCTTGTTTAAAGAATATACCTCAGAACTCTTGAACAAGAAGGTAATAAGAAAAGCGAAGTCCATCAGATTCCAGGGAAGGCTGTTCTGTGTTCCCAAAAAAGACTCGGACAAACTCGGAGTCATTCTAGATTCGTCTCCACTTAACAAGTTCATTGAGAACAACAAGTTCCGGATGCTTACCTTACAACACATAAGGACCCTTCTAACCAAAGGGGCGTATAGTCTCAATAGACCTGGCATATGCTTACTGGCACCTACCAGTCAGTCAGCCCCTCTCCTCCTACCTAGGATTCAGGCTACAGACGACAATATACGTCTTCACAGCCATGCCCTTTGGGCTAAACATAGCCACAAGGATATTCACAAAGCTAGCGGATACAATTGTCCAACAACTACGCTCAGAAGGAGTTCAGGTAGTAGCATACCTGGACGATTGGCTGGTGTGGGCAGCATCCAAGACTACTTGTCTGCAAGCGGCCGGAAAGGTGATCCAGTTCCTGGAGCACCTGGGCTTCAAGATGAACCGCAAGAAGTCTAGCCTTTCTCCAGCTCAGAAGTTTTAATGGTTAGGAATCCATTGGAACTTACAGTCACACCATCTCTCCATACCATTAAAGAAGAGGAGAGAGATAGCGGCATCTGTCAAGAGACTAATCCAACACAAGAGGATTTCAAGACGACAACAGGAAAGAGTATTGAGCTCTCTCCAGTTCGCAGCAGTGACAGACCCAGTGCTAAAAGCACAGCTAAAGAATGCGTCAGGAGTCTGGAGAAGATACGCATCAAAAGCTTGAAGAGATCAATGAAGGTTGACCCCAACCCGATTGCACACGCTATTAAGGCCGTGGTCAACAACCAAGAGCCTAGCACGGACAATTCTCTTGCAACCACCACAACCATCAGTGGTGATACACACGGACGCCTCCTCGGAAGGATGGGGCGGCCATTCACAAGAAAGGAAAGTGCAAGGGAATTGGTCGCACCAATTCAAAACTATACCCTCGCACAGCAGTCCACATCAGACTGGTCCTGGACAACGAAGTGATAGTAAAATGTCTAAATCGACAACGCTCGAGATCACCTCAGATCAATCACGTGATGTTAGCCATCTTCTACCTGGCAAGGAAGAGAAGATGACATTTATCAGCAGTTCACCTTCAAGGGTTCCGCAATGCGATGGCGGACGCTCTATCCAGGAGAAAGAATGGTCCCTAGACGCAGACTCATTCTCCTTCATCTCAGAAAAAGTCCCGGAACTGCAGATCGACCTCTCCGCAACGAGCGACAACAAGAAACTACCTCGTTATGTGGCCCCTTACGAGGACCCTCAAGCAGGAGCGAGACGCCATGTCTATCGACTGGAACATATGGAATCGGATCTACATGTTTCCACAACTAATCTCCTGCTAAAATTCCTCGACAAACTAAGATCCTTTAGAGGAACAGCTGCAGTAGTGGCCCCAAAATGGCCCAGAAGCAATTGGTTCTCTTAGTTCTAGAATTGAAACTGAAGCTGTTTCCTCTGCCAAACCCAGTTTTATCCCAACTGGTTCAGATGTCGACTGTTTACGCTTCATCCTTCAGAATCAACAATTTACATCTTATGATTTTCTCGCCCTACAAGCGAAGAAAAGGTTTGGGATCTTAATGGACAAAATCGACTTCATCGAAGAATACAAGTCAAGTTCAACTAGGAGACAATATGGAAGAAATGGGTTTCCTTTGTGAAAGCAAGGAAACCAACAGAAATATCAATGGATTTCTGTCTTTCTTTCTTCATTCACCAACACGAACAAGGCCTGGCTTCCACCACAATAACTGCATGTAAGTCGGCTTTGACTAGACCTCTTCTGTACGCCTTTGTGGACCTCACAAGTGAAATTTTCAATAAGATAAAAAAGCATGTGCTAGACTCAAGCTGGCAACCCCTCCACAGCCAATTACATGGTCGTTGGACAAAGTCTTACGCTATGCTTCGAATCTGAACAATGAGGATTGCAACCTAAAGCATCTAACACAGAAAGTTATATTTCAGTTTGCAATAGCCTAAGGGGCTAGAGTTAGTAAAATAGCAGCCCTGTCCAGAAATGAAGGCCATATTCAGTTCCTAGACACAGTAGAACTGAATATCTTCCCTGATCCTGCCTTTCTTGCCAAGAACGAGCTGCTCACCAAAAGGTAGGGTCCTTGGAGAATCTGCCCACTGAAGGAAGATGTCTCTCTATGCCCAGTAGAGTGTCTCAAGGTCTATCTTCGAAGAACTTCAGACTTCAAGGAGGGACAGTTCTCCCAAGGCAAAACCTCAGGATCAACTAAGGGCGAAACTCACCTACTTTATTCGCAGAGCGGATCCTGACAGTACACCCGCAGGTCACGATCCAAGGAAAGTTGCTTCTTCGTTGAATTTCTTTCAACACATGGACTTTGAGAGGCTCCGCTCACATACAGGGTGGAAATCATCCAGAGTCTTCTATAAACATTATGCGAAGCAAGTGCACGAGATAAAACACTTTGTGGTGGCGGCAGGTAATGTCATAAAACCTGTCGTCTAGTGCTGCGATGAACAGTGGACTGTTTTGGGACTCAACAGTGCATCGGGTGCATAGGTATTAATACCTTCGAGTGAAAATTGCTATGGTGATTAATAAACTGTTCTATACAGGTGCAGAATCTAACTAATAACAACAGTGCCGCGTGAACATTTGAACACAGTGTTGATGCATATCCAACATCTGAGTGAAACTAGACATGTTTAGCTTCACATTCATCTGAGTGACATTTTTACAATGAATTCATATATGTATATTCTTCCTTTACAGGTCAGAAATATATATAACCATGATGTTTATCTATGCAAGGGTAGACTTCTACTTATGATGTATACATTTACAATTTATTTTGCTTATGAAAATAAATAGAAAAATGTATCTGTGCCTTCTTTTAGCCCTCAGTAAATAAAATAAAAAGAGTCCAGAGTTTTATTCTATTCCTTTAAATAGAATCTTGAACGTACTGATGTCCAAAGCACGAAAAGGTAATCTCTAGAAAGTTTCCCTTGCGTCCTTACGGATAAACAAACTTTGAATCCTTATAGTAGAAGTCGACACTTTCCCTGCAGGGGGCAGGAAGCCCTTAAGCTATTTCCAAGCTTGGTGGATATGACAAATAACGGTAATGTCATATATACGGGTTTAGCAGACCATATAAGGAACTCATTCAAAGTAAAGGCACTTATACAAACCCACAGATATAGTACTTTCAAGTTAATTCTCTGGTAAGCTTCCATCAGAACGACATGGCCGAGCCCAAAAATCTGATTTTGACCAAAGCGAAAAATCTATTTTTGGGTGAGATAGCCATGTCGTCCTGATGGACCCATCCTTCTTTTTTAAATGACCTCACCCGAAACTACTCTATCTGCGGCTATTCCAGCTTAAATGCAAGTTAGGAATAAAGGACTGTAGTAGTACGGAGAGGAGGTCCACCGAATACCTTGATAACGGCTCCCCTTTCGTTCGCCACTCTTCCCCCTCAATGAGTTAAATCTATTCGGGGTGAAGATTGCTATGTGTCGTATCTAAAAATACGTACCCTGATATTATGCGATATCCTAAAGCTATATTAAGGATACTCATACCAGAAGTTAGAATTCTGGAGACCTATGGTTAATTCTCTGGGAGTATCACTGTAGCCAATATCCCTTATAAAGCTACCTAAAGGAACCTTCCATCAGGACGACATGGCTATCTCACCCAAAAATAGGTTTTTCGCTTTGCTCAAAATCCATTTTATATATATATATATATATATATATATATATATATATATATATATATATATATATATACTGTATATATATATATATATGTGTATATATATACATATATATATATATATTTTATATAGCGTATAAATATATATATATATATATATATATATATATATATATATATTATTTTATATAGCGTATATATATATAAATATATATATATATATATATATATATATATATTATTTTATATAGCATATATATATATAAATATATATATATATATATATATATATATATATATATATATATATATACATATATATATAAATAAATATATATATATATATATATACATATATATATAAATATATATATATATATACATAAATATTTATATATACATATATATATATATATATATATATATATATATATACATATATATATATATATGTAAAGATATACACACAATTATATAGTGTATATAGAGGTGTGATATATATATATATATATATATATATATATATATATATATATATATATATATATATATATATATATATATATATATTATATATATATAGTATATATATACATATATAAAACGGATTTTGAGCAAAGCGGAAAATCTATTTTTGGGTGATATGGCCATGTCGTCCTGATGGAAGGTTCCTTTAGGCAGCTTTCTAAGGGATATTTGGCTACAGTGATACTCCAAGAGAATTGACCACAGGTCTCCAGAATTCTAACTCCTGGCGCGAGTATCCTTAATATAACTCTTAAGGATATCGCATAATATCAGGGGACGTATTTCTTGATACGACACATAGCAATCTTCACCCCGAATAGATTTTTTGCTTTGAGGGGGAAGAGTGGCAAAATTGAAGGGGAGCCATTATCAAGGTTACCCGGAGGATCCCCTCCCGGTACCACCCCGGCGACCTATTCCTTGTTGCAATTAAGCATGGATAGCTGCAGAGAGAGTAGTTTCGGGTGGGGACTTTGTTACATATATGTATACTCCTTTTTAGAAAGGAGGGAGGGTCCATCAGGACGACATGGCCATATCACCCAAAAATAGATTTTTTGCTTTGCTCAAAATCCATTTTTTGGGCTCAGCCATGTCGTCCTGATGGAAGTTTACCAGAGAATTACTTGAAAGTACTATATCTGTGGGTTTGTATAAGTGCCTTTACTTTGAATGAGTTCCTTGTATGGTCTCCTAAACCTTTATATATGACATTACCATTATTTGTCATATCCACTAAGCTTGGAACTAGTTTAGGGCTTCCTGCCCCCTGCAGGGAAAGTGTCGACTTCGACTATAAGGATTCAAAGTTTGTATCTCCATAGGGACGGACGGTATATCTTAGAGATTACCCTTTATCTCTTGGAAATCTGTACTCTGATTTCAAGTTGGGCCCTTCTAGGGTTTAATTAAATCTCTAGTATACTTTATTCGTCTGTTACTGAGATAGCAGCAATAAGACGCAGATACGTTTAGTATTTTACCTTGTAGCTAAATTATCAATTGTAGTTACAATCAGATATAAATCTCATCCGGCATTGAAAACACATCAGGGTCCATATTTTCTCCTTTTAAGAAAATATGCAATGTCATCAAAATGATACCACTCAATAGAGATGTGAAACCAAATCTGACTGATTTGTACAGATTTTGGAAATGCATGAACACCGTGAAACAACGTTCACTCGGCACTGGTGTTATCGGTCAGATATACACCTATGTGGAACAGTGTGTTAATCATAGTTGTGATTTTCACTTGAAGGTAAATGTACCCATGCACCCGATGCACTGGAAAGTCCCAAAGCAGTGTTTGTCGCAGGCTTAGAAGACGGGTTCTTTAGAGCTACCCTCCGCCGCCACAACATGTCTTAGTTTATGCACTTGCTTCAAATAGTGTTGGAAGAAGTTCCGTGAAGAAGAAATTTTCTTAGGATCATGAACTACGGGTGAACTGTCAGGATCCGATCTGCGAATAAGTAGGTGAGCATTGCTCACAGTTATTTTAGGGATAGATTTTGATCCTGAGGTATCACCTCGGAAGAGCTGTCCTTCCTTGAAGTCTGAAGTTCTACGAAGATAGACCTTAAGACACCCTAATGGGCATAGGGAGACATCTTCCTTCAGTGGGCAGATTCTCCAAGGACCCCACCTTTTGGTGGGCAGCCTGATTTGGCGAGAAAAGTAGGATCAGGAAAGGATTCAGTTCTCCCTCTTCTGTGAACTGAATATGGCCTACATCCTTGATAGGGCCAATGTTTCATTAACTCTAACCCCTGAGGCTATTGCGAACAGAAAATTGACTTTAGGTCTAGTGTATGCTTTGGTACCTTAAAAAAAGGTTTTGCTTATGAGGTCCGTCTCAAAGGCGAATAGAAGAGGTCTAGTCAAGGCCGACTTACACGTGGTTATCGTAGTGGAAGTCAGGCCTCGTTCAAGTAGGTAAAAGAAGAAAGAGACAGAAACCTGTTGAAATTTCTGTTGGTTCCCTTGTTTTCACGAGGGGTGTCCCTTTCTTCCAAGACAATTCACATTGTCTCCTGGTTGGACTTGACGTCTACTCTACAATGCAGTCAGTCACATTCTTCGAGATCCCGAACTTTTGTTCGCTGTTAGGACGAAAAATTCCTGAAATGCAGGTTGTTGGTTCTCGGGGATGAAATGTAACAGTCGACTTCTGCACCAGTTTTGATAAAGCTGGGTACGGCAGAGGAAACAGCTACAGTTTCAATTCTAGAACTAGAGGAAACCAATTGTTTTTTGGCCATTTGGAGGCCACTACGGGAGCTGTTCCTTTGCAGGATACTAGCTTGTCGAGGACTTGTAGCAGGAGATTGGTTGGTGGAAGCAGATACATTTGATTCCATCCGTTCCAGTCGAAAGACAAAACATCTATCGCTTCTGCTTAAGGTTCTCGTAAGGGGCTACTAGTTCTTGTTGTTGCTCGTTGTGAAGAGGTCAATCTGCAGTTCCGGGACTTTTATCGAAAATAAAGGAGAATGAGTCTGCATCTAGGGACCATTCTGTCTCTATCGGCTTTCGCCTGGATAGAGCATCCGCCATCACATCGCGGAACCTTTGAAGGTGAACTGCTTGATAATGCCATCTACTCTTCCTTGCCAGGCGGAAGATGGCTAACATCACATGGTTGATGTGAGGTGAACTCGAGTCTTGTCGATTAGACATATTATTATCACCTCGTTGTTGAGAGCCAATCTGATGTGGACTGTTCTGCGAGAGGATAGTCTCCTCAACGTCAGGAGGACTGCCATAGCCTCCAAGATGTCGATGTGATAGTTTTTGAACTGGAATGATCAATTTCTTGCCCTTTCCTTTCATACGGAGGGGCTCCCCGTTCTTTCAGGGAGGCTTCCGTGTGTATCGCCAATGATATTTGTGGTGATTGCAAGAAAATTGTCTGCGCTAGGCTCTTATTCATTGACCACGGCCTCAATAGCGTGCACAATCGGGTCGGTGTCAACCTTGTTGATCTCTTTGAGCGTTTGATGCGTATCTTCTCCAGACTCCTGGCACATCCTTTGGCTGTGCTTCTTAGCACCGGGTCTGTCACTACTGCGAACCAGAGAGAGCCCAATGCTCTTTTCTCTTAGCATTTTCAAATCCTCTTGTGTTGGATTAGTTTTCTGACAGATGCTGCTATTTCTATCCTCTTCTTTAATAGAATGGAGAGGTGTTGTAACTACAAGATCCCATGGATTCCCAACCATTGAAACTTGGGAGCTGAAGAAAAGCAAGACTTCTAGAGACTGGTCTTGAGGCCCAGGTGTTCCAGGGACTGGATCACCTTTCCGATCGCTTGCAGACAAGTAGTCTTGGATGCTGCCTGCACGCGCCAATCGTCCAGGTATGCTACTACCTGTACTCCTTTGAAGCGTATGTGCTGGACGATCGTGTCCGTCAGTTTTGTGAATACCTTTGGGGCTATATTTAGTCCACAGGGCATGGCTGTGAAGACAAATTTTGTCTTCTGTAGCCTGAATCCTAGGTAGTAGGTGAGGGGACGACTGACTGGTAGGTGGCAGTAAGCATCTGCCAGGTCTATTGAGACTATATACGCCCCTTTTTTGGTAAAAGGGTCCTTATGTGTTGCACTGTACGTATCCGAAACTTGTTGTTCTCGATGAACTTGTATCCGGAACTTGTTGTTCTCGATGAACTTGTTGAGTAGAGACAAGTCTTGAGAACATAAAACAGCCTTCCCTGGAATTTTGATAGACTTCACTTTCCTCATCACCTTCTTATTCAAGAGTTCTGAGGCATATTCTTCCTATAAGGGGGGGCAGTGTTGGAAGAATTTTGAAAAGGTGGGGTGGATTTTGTTCCATTTCCAACCAAGTCCATTCGTAACTTGGCTGTGGACCCATGGATCAAAGATCAAACGATCCCGAAAGTGGAAAGCCTGCCTCCTACCTGGAACCTCACATTGTTTAGAGGTTCTTGAGGACATATTTCCGTGACCGCGTCCTCCTCCATCCTTGGGGGATTTCCGGAGGATCCTCTTTTTGGGCCCTTATTTCCGTGACCGCGTCCTCATCCACCCTTGGAGGATTTCCGGAGGATCCTCTTTTTGGGCACTTACCTTGTAGGGCCGAAAGGTGGTCAAGAGCCCTCTAAAGCCTGGATTAAATATAGGTGACTGGCTACCAATTGAGGCACCGTGATCATGTCACGGTCGGAAATTATGCTGTTCTAATGATGATTTCCTCTTTGAGGACATGCCCCACTTTTGGAGCAGGTTCCCATTCTACGTGGTGGCTTTGGTAATAACTTCTTGGACCACTTCCTGTGGGCAAGCGTCTACACCCCAGATACCTCATGAAATCAGTTTTCTGGGTTCGTGTTTCACCGTTGATGCGGCAAACACATGGTCTCTACCGGTCCTTTTTTGACCTGAGGAAAACCTACAAATTCATCACAAGGGTGGGGCGTTACTAAAGGCCTGCACACATATCTTAAGCGGTTCTGATGAGACAGGGAGGCGACAAGCTTATCTTTCGTCTCCTGTTCCCTTCTCAAAGGATGGTTTGTCAACTTTGGAAGGTTCTCGTTAAACTGCTGACCTGCATTATCCAGATCCAACTTCGAGACTGAGAAGGTTAGATGTACTTCTTTCCACTTCTCCTCTCAGGTGGGCATAGCTAGAGATAATGGTTTGCCTTTCTCTAGGATTGGGCAGGGTTTGCCCTCTTTGACTGCTCTCCTGACACAGTCAAGGGCTTTCCCCGAAAGGGGGGAAGGGTCATGAGGATGGAGCAATGACAGTTGGATGCTTCTTGTTCAATGCTGAGACTTTGGAGTTATTATATCCGGCCCCTTTCTGGGTCTTGGCAAGGATGGCTAAGGCCTTGTCATGTTTGAGGACAATGACTTCCTTCGGTAAAGCCTCCTTGCAGGAAGTAGGTTCATCTCGTAGTCTCACAAAGCAATCTGGGTACGCTGAAAGCTGGGCCAGAATTGAAGCTCTTCAAGGGGATTGAGCCCCAACTTCTAGGAGATATAAAGCTTCCTATTCAACCCGGGCATGTGTTTTGTCTACCCCCAGGGTTGGTTCGGAACAGTGAGGGAGGTCATATATCTTAAGGGGCTTAGCGGAGACCCTAGAAGCGCCAGGGCGTTTCCTTCCCTGTACCTCTCTTTTCCTCTCTTTGAGATCTTGCTTATTCTCCTCTCGTTCCTTCCGGAACAGTGTAAGCATCTGGTGGATCGACTCTAGGAGGGTTTCGCTCCTGCCGAACTGTCTAGCCAGTTGGGGAGTTGGGGTTGAAGAGGTTGACGGCATAAGTTAATATGCCGGCACAGTGAGCTGAGGTACCTCAGTCATCGTCGAAACAGATCCTTCTTCCTCCGTGGGTGGTTGAACCACTCCTTATTCAGGGCCTTCTTGCAGTAGGTCCTGTCTGGTGTCAGTGGACGCCTCTGACATCCAGTCTTCGTGGATGTCCAAGCCTTGCAGTGCCTGTTGATATCCGTGTCCACCGTCCGTTGGATAGAGGGAGGCTGGACCTGTGCCGGAGGCACAAACGTATTCGATTGAGCCTTAGGGAACAGTAGGCACTTCAAATATTTGTTAGGTAGGTAAGGTCCCTGAAAGTTCTTCTGGAAGCCTCATACTCACCTTTGTTGGGTTTCCCTTGCTGTATCCCTTCACTCCGTAGTGTCAGGGATGTCTTTTATAAAGCCGTCGGTCAGCAAGATCAAGCGATTGGAGTGACCTTTCGGGTCCCAGAACCTCAGGGATCCAGATACGATGCCGCAGGGGCATAAGACCTGTACATCGTATGCCCACAGAACTTCTTACTCTTGTGGTTGCAGAACACCACTGTACACTTCGCCATCGGCTTCTCCTGTAAGGGAGAAAAGGGTGAATGAGTACTAGGTTGTTTATATTATTGATATAATATATGCTAAAAATACGGGATCCAGTACCTCAGGGCTCCAAATACGATGCAGCGGGGGGCATGAGACTTGCACATCTTGTGGCCACAAAATGCCCTACTTTTGTGGTTGCAGAACAGGACTGCACACTTCACCTTGCCCTCCTCCTGTAAGGAAGGAAAGAGTGAAATGAGTATCGGGTAATTTATCATACTGATAAATATATTCACATGTATTAAATAGTAATCATTACTATTATAATTATAGCTTAGGATAGTAAGCTAGAAAGGAAATAGGAAAGACACATATCTGTGTTTCCTGTCCAGGCAATTGCTGTGACCTCCCTCAATATTAATATTTTAAATTTCCAAATTAGAGAAATATAGGGTGGAATAGCTCTAGTACTTAGAGCTGATGTCAGTGTATACTAACACTAACTCCCCACAAGTGAAATATTAATACTGTAGGGTAAAAATATGTGTCCCGATGATCTAGGATACATCACAATGTTGAAGGAATGCTTCACCTCAACATTTACTTAGCGGTCTTAACAATGGACTGTGAAAGGATACACAGAGTATGTTGGAAAATCATACTACTGTATGTTATACACTGTAGTTTTCTAACTGCTGTATTTGCTATACTGCAGGAATACTGGCTACAGTATAATCTTATACTGTAGTTCTGCCGGTATACTACCGGGCTAGGCTAGTACCTGGCGGCACTAGCCGTCAGAGAGAGAAAGAATGGAGAGAAGGACTATCATATTATTATAGTTTAGTACAATAATTAGGGTTGTAGGGACTACTGTCTCTACTGCCTTCTTTCCAGAATGAGGATTCAAATGGAGGGGGAGAGAATGTATTAATTCTAGCTTCCATCCAGCCACAATATCTATTGCCAGCTGCACTGCCGGTTACAGGGTTTGTGGATGGCAGTCAAGGGAGGACTGAAGAATACTCAAAGTTGTAATGGGTCTCCCACCGGCAGCCGTCATGGCCGGCACAACCTTTCCCAGAGCCTTGCCTCCGTTAGGGGGAAGGTCGGAGCGGCAAGTTAACCGCCTTTGTAGGAGCACGGCCGGTATCGTAATCAGCCCTGCAAGCGAGGTGATTGTAGAATACCGGCCACAGGGATTGTGACGGCTAGGCCATCACTAATGGACAGAAGGGGGAAGGGAAAGGGTCTTATATTTTGCATAGAAAGGCGGCGGCAGGTATGCCTCCTGCTTTCTGCTGCGAATCAAGGAAACATAGTTTCCTTGCCAGTGCTGTCTTGGGCAGCAGCGGAATAACGATTCCTTAGCCAAAGACATTGCCGGTTTTAAGCCATGTCTTCTAGTCCGCAAGGGAGAAAGGTGGCGGCAATTTTACTACCACTTTCAGCAACAGTGTAACCCGCAGGAGAATGACTAATCCCCCCATCGGTAGTGTTGCCGGCAACAAAACTGAATACTCTGAGTTACTGACATATTTCATAGCCGGGATATTCACCGGCAAAGAGGATGGACAGAAACACTATCTCAGTCAAGCCGGAGTACACTACTCTATGGTAAGACGAAAGATAGGGTTGCCGCCTAATGGCGGTACTCAGAGGGAAGGAAGGGTTTATCCTTATATCTCTAAAAGAGACGAGTATCGAATTAGTAATTCTAGATGTTCTATCTTCGATTGAATTAATAAAACGATACGAGAGAATAAACATGGATAACGTTACTAAAGTATACTAAAACACGTTAGGCTAGCCTAACCCGAGTCGAGATCTCGTCTACACTATATCACTGAGGCCGTAACGTATACTATCAAAACGTTTTAACAGAAGAGGTAATATTACATGTGTAAATCTTATCTTCACTAGTATAATTTGCCTAAATAGCTAGAATTCATTATAGCTAAATACCGGGAACGTCGCACTACTAACTAAATAAAGCCTTTATGGCGTGCGACAGCGGTCCAAAAATGGATTTTTATTATAAAATGAAATTTTATTGCATACTTACCGAACAATTATACAGCTGTAGGTTCCCTACGAATGGCAGACAATAGATTCAAAACTACCGCGGTGGCTCCGCCATCGCTGATGTAGGTGACGTCATCTCTCTCCACTCGAGGGAGCTATAGGTACAACTGTCCAGGTAACATCAATTCTTTCTGCCCAGCCATCCAACAGTGGGGAGAAGGGAGGGCTTTGATTAATAATTGTTCGGTAAGTATGCAATAAAATTTCATTTTATAATAAAAATCCATTTTTATTGCAGTGTCTTACCGAACAATTATACAGCTGATTACCCATTGCAAGGATAGGGGGCAGTGGATGTAAGTTTTACTTAAACAATCGCATACGATTCTTGAAAATAAAGTCCAGTATACCCAAAAGCACTGTTAGTGCCTGTTGTACCTTACCTTGTAAGAGAGCTACTGCAGGAGAATACTGCCTCTGGTCGGTGCTCATCTTACATAGTAGAAGGCTTGGAATATGACCAATGGGTGCCTCTACATGGAGTGGAAGATCCTCGTAGTCATGGTGTTCAGCGCTGACTGAACGAAGATACAAGATAATATCGCCCTTGCCCTGGGCTAAGACCAGAAATAACCAACATGAAAAAACTGTCACCTACACTGAAATAAAAACCTTTACCCACCAAAACTAACACTAAAATGATTGGTGAGTACTCCAGGTACATTGTATCCCAGACTTCCCTTTAACTCGCCAACCTTGGTAGAAGGCGAAACATAGGCTAACAGAGGGAGCAACCCCATATGTTGTCCCTCCGAACAACATGCCAGCTACCGAAAGTGGACCGAGAAACTTACAATCTTCAAACACTGTTTCGATTTCTTTCAAATAATGCGTAGCAAACACATATTTAGACCTCCTAAAGGGTACTTTGCAGAATAGCGGATAGCGACTAGTTGTGTCGAAAAGCGAGAGAAGTCGCTACTGCTCAAACTTCGTGCGCTTTCACTCTCAGTAAAGGAAACACTGCGTCGTTAGCTTGAGAATGTGCTTCAACAATCAACTCTCAGAAAACTCTGTTCTGCAGAGATAATATCTTAATGCCCACACGGGACATAAGAGTCGTTCTTCTTCTTCCTGGCGTATCAAGTCTGTCAGGTTTTTGCGAACAAATTTTCGTGGCCACGGATTAGAAAAGTTGTACGAATAATGTATGTGCAACGAATCACAACATTATTGCCAAAAGAATTTTGATCGCTGATTAACTGTAATATTTTCTTGAATGAGAGCGAACATGTTCACAAACAAAATATAGTGTACAATAGAGGCGATCATTTCACCTTTGGTTTACCCCTCCTCTGTAAGTGAGGGGCTAGCCAGTGTTCATTACACAGATACGGATGTCTGGTTACCTGTGGGCGGAGTTTGAAACGTTCGTAAACGTAATTAAAAGTTACCCATGCTGTTGCTATCGTTCTTATAACATCAGCTAACAACGTTCCTTAGGGACTAATTGTTCGAAACAATAACCCTGTAAGGATAGAATAAAAGGTCTCAGAAGCCTATCGCGTAAAAAGCAAGTCGTTATACCTAGGGTACAATGACGGGGGAGGCTACCTCCATCAAATGGTAGAACCGAGTTTAAGACAATAACCTCGCAGTTTTGTTTTGGCTAGAGCGCATGCTCCAGGATGGCCTAAAGCCTTCATGAAGTTTAAACAACACCCACTGAAGTTCTGTAAACACTTCTCAGGAACGAGTCTCCCGAAAAGGGCGAAGCCTCGTATGTGGGAGTTTGCTTCAAGAATGCCAGACATAATTGCCATCGACCGCTTCGGGGTTGCCATCGAACGCTTTCTCGCTAGTGAGGAAACTACCGTCTCAATCAGGCAAGGCCTGCCAGGAAAATGAACTGGAATGTAAAAAATTTTTTATTCCTGGCTCATTTCCGTCTGCAAACCAAACCACTCGAAGTGCGAAAGGTGGAGGAAAGATGACGGTGGTTCATTCAAAAACGAAAGGATCGGTGCTGGCTAAACCAGACTAGCTGATATAGTAATCAGCTGGGAGTGTAGAGTGACATAACAAGTCACACCTTTGGAAGGCCCATCCATCCCGTAGAGGGGGGATCGACCATAGAGTTTTCAGAAACCTCTGGATTGCGGAAGCCGAGAGATTCGGATGAGAACCTAGGGGTTCAGAATCTATTTGTGAATACCTTTCTCACGACCTTGAGGAATGTTGTGCCGAGAACCCACAGGAACTCTGTCGCTGATTCCTGACGGAATTTTCAGGAATAGTGTTAAGTGACCAGGACCCAAAGGAACTGTCATAGTTACCTGTAGAGATTCGTAAACCCTTAGGCAGCAGGCATCCCTCTGTCATCAGAGTAAAACTCTTGATGACGATGGGCACGCGCGAACAATTCAAGGGACGAGAGTTCGAAAACTGTCATAAGGGTACTGTAAAACTCTTGTGCACTCATGAACACTTCGCGCAACGAGAGTTCGAAAAACCCTGTCATAAGAGTTGTTCGCGCACTTCAACTGATTGCGGGCGCCTAGTTGTTCGTGCGCACTAAGTTGGTCGTGCGCGCAAATATGGTCCTGCGCGCCACATATCCGTACTAACGGCAGTACTCTAAGAAGACGGCTTACACCGTCCGCCAACACGTTCATTTTCCCTTGAACAAATCGAGGAATCAGTGTAACCTGACCAGGTGTAACCACTTTCCCAGAGGAGTCAACGCTCGCGTAAATACTTGCAGTGCTGTCGAGAGGCCGAAGCAAAGAGCTCGAAACTGCTAGGTCTTACCCATGAACTCAAACCGAAGGTATTTCCTCGAGTCCTGATGAATTAGAATGTACAAGTATGTGTCCTGCATATCCAGGAATACCATCCAGTCCCCTTGACGAAAGGATTCCAACACTGAACGAGTCGTTTCCATATTGAATTTGGTCTTCTGGACGAACAAATTCAGTGCGCTTACATCCAGTACGGGCCTCCAGCCCCCCAATGACTTGAGGACTACGAACAGACGGTTGTAAAACTCAGGGGATGGTCTATCACTTATCTCCTCCATGACAGCTTTCTGCACGAAAATCTCTATTTCTCGGGTTAAGGCTACAAACTTCTCCGACCCTGAAGAGCAGGCGGGTAATGTGATGGGAACATTGGATAGAGGCGGAGTGGAGTGTCTTTGAAAGGAATGGAGTAACCGAACCGGAGAATTTGGGTCACCAAGGGCTCTGCCCCTCTGCAACTCCATTCCTGCCAAAAAAGGCTCAATCTGCCCCCTATCGGAGCATGAAGGATTGAAAAATCACTTGGATGATTTTGTGTCGGGTTTGGTCGAGGACTTTGTATGGTGTCGTAAATTCGATCGAGGCCTGACAAACGGTCAAGACCTACCCCCTCGAAAGGTTTTCTTCTGCAAGGGTGATTCCGAGGCGGTAGTCGTCACAGTCGAGGGTTTAACCAGCTTAGAAGACTGGGGAAGCAAGTCATTAGTAGACTTCTTTTCCAGTGCGGACAGAATCTTGGCCACTATTTCTTCGGGAAACAAATGATCCTTGTCGAGAGGAGAAAACAAAAGTGCGGACTTCTGAGGCGAAGCGACTCCTTTCGAAAAAAAAAGAACACCAGAGCTGTCTTTTCTTGAGAGTCCCGTATGCAAAGAGAGAGGCCAGCTCCTCGCAACCATCCCGAACTGATTTGTCGGCACATGACAAAACCCCAACCCAGTCCGATGTCAGGTCTTCCTGAAGAGTAGGGCAATCCTCTATTTTCGTAGAGAGGGCTCCGATTGTCCAGCCCAAGAAACTCATAATTTTTAAAATCTTGAAGAACAAGCTTCGGGAGAAGAGGATTGAAATTCTTCCTTCTCATCAGGAAGATGGAAGCAGCTGGGAGCGGCTGCTACGAAGTAATCCGGGTACATGTCGAGAAGGTAGCGTAAAAGTTTTGAATAACACACAAGATGGATAGAGTCCGCTCTAAGTCCTCCTCGTCATCCGAAGAGATAGGCAACAGAGACGGTTCTTGA
>NC_090725.1:118667963-118860463 GCF_036898095.1 Palaemon carinicauda | reverse complement strand
TTGCCTCCTCTCCTTTTAACAACCTTCCATTTCCATCTTTCACTCTCTCTTCAATTTTTGAACCAGTCTTCCTTACTCTCTTCACTTCTTTCCAAAACTTCTTCTTATTCTCTTCATATGAATGACCCAATCTCTAACCCCACCTCAGGTCAGCTGCCCTCTTTGCTTCACTTACCTTGTACTTTACTTCCACATTTTTCTCTCCATGTCTTTCATAATTCTCTACACTATTACTCTGCAGTCATTCTTCAAAAGCCCTCTTTTTCTCTTCCACTTTTACCTTCACTCCTTCCTTCATTCCACCATTCACTTGCCACACACATCACTTGCAATCCTAACAAAATTTTCTTTTACTAACTTCCACTCCTCCTCTAAATTACCAGTTTCTCTTACTTTCACTTCGTCATATGCCATTTTCAACTTTTCTTGATATTTAATTTTTACCACCGGTTTTATTAGCTCTTCAACCCTCACTAGCTCCCTTTTACATCCACCTACTCTATTCCCCCATTCTTTTGCTACAACTAATTTTCCTTCCACCAAAAAATGATCAGACATACTGTTAGCCATACCCCTAAACACGTGCACGTCTTTCAATCTTCCAAACATTCTTTTAGTTATCAACACATAATCCATTAACACCCTTTCTACCACTCTTCCATTTGCCACTCTTACCCATGTATACTTGTTTTTATCTTTCTTTTTGAAAAAGCTAGAACTTATCACCATCTCTTGCTCAACACACATATCTACTAGTCTCTCACCACTCTCATTTTCACCTGGTACGCCATACTTCCCAATGACACCTTCTACCTCTCCAGCGCCCACTCTAGCATTTAAGTCATCCATGACAACTACATAATTCCTTCTACCCAGTCCTACCCACCTAGTTAATTCATTCCAGAACTCATTCCGCTCTTCTTCACTTTTCTCACTACCTGGCCAATATGCACTGACAAAAGCCCAACATTCCCTACCCAACCTAACCCTTACCCACATTAACCTAGATGATATCTCCTTTCATTCCACTACTTTACCTGTCATCCATTCACTCGCCAATAAAGCCACACCTCTTGCTCATCCCCTTTCAATCCCAGACACTCTACCAGACATTTCACCAAACATCACTTCACCTTTCCCTTTTATCTTTGTCTCACACAAAGCCAATATATCCATCCTTCTATTCCTAAATATACTTCCAATCTCACATCTTTTACTCTCTATCGTACTACATATCTATTTACCCTAGTTAAAATGCAGGATGCTATTATCCAAGGGGCTCCAATAGTGGAAAAATAGCGTAATGAGAAAACTATATGAGTAACAAATAATGAATGTAGAGCATCTTGGGATCAGTCACATCATTAACACAGCTGTCATATATAAACTATGAAGAGAGACTTATGTCAGCCTGTCCAACCAAAAAAATATTCGCTACAAGCCTGAGCTCCTGAAATTCCACAGATTCAACTGCCTGATTAGGAAGATCATTACACAATCTGGAATAAAACTTCTAGAATGATATGTTATGTTGTGCCTTATGGTGAAGAAGGCATGACTGTTAAAAGTTATTGCATACTTAATACTATGTACAGGATGATATAGTCTGGGAAGATCTGAATGCAAAGAAAAGTCAGAATAATGAAAAATCTTATGCAAAATGCATCAAGAAATAACTTGATGATGGTACATACATACATATACCATGGCACTTCCCCCAATTTTGGGGGGTAGCCGACATCAACAAAGAAAGAAAAACAAAAAGGGGACCTCTACTCTCTACGTTCCTCCTAGCCTAACAAGGGATTCAACCGAGTTCAGCTGGTACTGCTAGGGTGTCACAGCCCACCCTCCCACATTATCCACCACAGATGAAGCTTCATAATGCTGAATCCCCTACCGCTGCTACCTCCGCGGTCATCTAAGGCATCGGAGGCAGCAGCAGGGCCTACCGGAACTGCGTCACAATCGCTCGCCATTCATTCCTATTTCTAGCACGCTCTCTTGCCTCGCTCACATCTATCCTCCTATCACCCAGAGCTTCCTTCACTCCATCCATCCACCCAAACCTTGGCCTTCCTCTAGTACTTCTCCCGTCAACTCTTGTATTCATCACCTTCTTTAGCAGACATCCATTTTCCATTCTCTCAACATGGCCAAACCACCTCAACACATTCATATCCACTCTAGCTGCTAACTCATTTCTTACACCCGTTCTCACTCTCACCCCTTCGTTCCTAACCATATCTACTCGAGATACACCAGCCATAGTCCTTAGACACTTCATCTCAAACACATTCAATTTCTGTCTCTCCATCACTTTCATTCCCCACAACTCCGATCCATACATCACAGTTGGTACAATCACTTTCTCATATAGAACTCTCTTTACATTCATGCCCAACCCTCTATTTTTTACTACTCCCTTAACTGCCCCCAACACTTTGCAACCTTCATTCACTCTCTGACGTACATCTGCTTCCACTCCACCATTTGCTGCAACAACAGACCCCAAGTACTTAAACTGATCCATCTCCTCAAATAACTCTCCATTCAACATGACATTCAAGCTTGCACCACCTTCCCTTCTCATACATCTCATAACCTTACTCTTACCCACATTAACTCTCAACTTCCTTCTCTCACACACTCTTCCAAATTCTGTCACTAATCATCCAAGCTTCTCTTCTGTGTCTGCAACCAGTACAGTATCATCCGCAAACAACAACTGATTTACCTCCCATTCATGGTCATTCTCGTCTACCAGTTTTAATCCTCGTCCAAGCACTCGAGCATTCACCTCTCTCACCACTCCATCAACATACAAGTTAAACAACCACGGCGACATCACACATCCCTGTCTCAGCCCCACTCTCACCGGAAACCAATCACTCACTCCATTTCCTATCCTAACACACGCTTTACTACTTTTGTAGAAACTTTTCACTGTTTGCAACAACCTTCCACCAACTCCATATAACCTCATCACATTCCACATTGCTTCCCTATCAACTCTACCATATGCTTTCTCCAGATCCATAAACGCAACATACACCTCCTTACCTTTTGCTAAATATTTCTCGCATATCTGCTTAACTGTAAAAATCTGATTCATACAACCCCTACCTCTTCTAAAACCACCCTGTATTTCCAAGATTGCATTCTCTGTTTTATCCTTGATCCTATTAATCAATACTCTACCATACACTTTTCCAACTACACTTAACAAACTAATACCTCTTGAATTACAACACTCATGCACATCTCCCTTACCCTTATATAGTGGTACAATACATGCACAAACCCAATCTACTGGTACCATTGACAACACAAAACACATATTAAACAATCTCACCAACCATTCAAGTACAGTCACACCCCCCTCCTTCAACATCTCAGCTCTCACACCATCCATACCAGATGCTTTTCCTACTCTCGTTTCATCTAGTGCTCTCCTCACTTCATCTATTGTAATCTCTCTCTCTCATTCTCATATCCCATCACTGGCACCTCAACACCTACAACAGCAATTATATCTGCCTCCCTATTATCCTCAACATTCAGTAAACTTTCAAAATATTCCGCCCATCTTTTCCTTGCCTCCTCTCCTTTTAACAACCTTCCATTTCCATCTTTCACTCTCTCTTCCATTCTTGAGCCAGCCTTCCTTACTCTCTTCACTTCTTTCCAAAACTACTTCTTATTCTCTTCATATGAATGACCTAATCCCTGACCCCACCTCAGGTCAGCTGCCCTCTTTGCCTCACGTACCTTGCGCTTTACTTCCACATTTTTCTCTTTATATTTTTCATACTTCTCTATACTATTACTCTGCAGCCATTCTTCAAAAGCACTCTTTTTCTCTTCCACTTTTACCTTCATTCCACCATTCACTGCCCTTCCTCATGCTGCCTCCAACAACCTTCTTTCCACACACATCACTTGCAATCCAAACAAAATTTTCTTTTACTAACTTCCAGAGAAACTGGCAATTTAGAAATTGCCAGTTTCTCCTACTTTCACTTCGTCATATATCATTTTCAACCTTTCCTGATATTTACTTTTTACCACCGGTTTTATTAGCTCTTCAACCCTCACTACCTCCCTTCTACATCCACCTACTCTATTCCCCCATTCTTTTGCTACAACTAATTTTCCTTCCACCAAAAAATGATCAGACATACTGTTAGCCATACCCCTAAACACGTGCACGTCTTTCAATCTTCCAAACATTCTTTTAGTTATCAACACATAATCCATTAACGCCCTTTCTAGCACTCTTCCATTTGCCACTCTTACCCATGTATACTTATTTTTATCTTTCTTTTTGAAAAAGCTATTACTTATCACCATCCTCTTGCTCAACACACATATCTACTAGTCTCTCGCCACTCTCATTTTCACCTGGTACGCCATACTTCCCAATGACACCTTCTACCTCTCCAGCGCCCACTCTAGCATTTAAGTCACCCATGACAACTACATAATTCCTTCTACACACCTAGTTAATTCATTCCAGAACTCATTCCGTTCTTCTTCACTTTTCTCACTACCTGGCCCATACGCACTGACAAACGCCCAACATTCCCTACCCAACCTAACCCTTACCCACATTAACCTAGATGATATCTCCTTCCATTCCACTACTTTACCTGTCATCCATTCACTCAGCAATAAAGCCACACCCTCTCTCGCTCTTCCCCTTTCAATCCCAGACACTCTACCAGACATTTCACCAAACATCCCTTCACCCTTTCCTTTTATCTTCCTCTCACACAAGGCTAATACATCCATCCTTCTATTCCTAAACATACTTCCAATCTCACATCTTTTACTCTCTATCGTACTACATATTTATTTACCCTAGTTAAAATGCAGGATGCTATTATCCAAGGGGCTCCAATAGTGGAAAAATAGCGTAATGAGAAAACTATATGAGTAACAAATAATGAATGTAGAGCATCTTGGGATCAGTCACATCATTAACACAGCTGTCATATATAAACTATGAAGAGAGACTTATGTCAGCCTGTCCAACCAAAAAAATATTCGCTACAAGCCTGAGCTCCTGAAATTCCACAGATTCAACTGCCTGATTAGGAAGATCATTACACAATCTGGACTAAATCTTCTAGAATGATACGTATGTTATGTTGTGCCTTATGGTGAAGAAGGCATGACTGTTAAAAGTTATTGCATACTTAATACTATGTACAGGATGATATAGTCTGGGAAGATCTGAATGCAAAGAAAAGTCAGAATAATGAAAAATCTTATGCAAAATGCATCAAGAAATAACTTGATGATGGTGCCAGAGATTAATATCTTTATCAGGAATATGAAATTCCATAGACAGCAAGTTTTTGCCAACATAACAAGATGAGCATCAGCAGCTGTTGATGAGACAGGAGAACAATACTCGAAACAAGCCAGAATGAAAGAATTGAAAGATTTCTTCAAACGAGATTCATCACTGAAAATCTTAAAATGTACTCAATACAGCATTTTTTTGCGTGGTTGAAGAGGAAACAGACCAAATGTGTTTCTCAAAAGTTAATTTACTATAAAAAATTACACCTAAAAATCTTGAAGTTGCAAACATTAAGAGAAACATTATTAGAGCAAAGATCTGAATGTTGAGGAGCCACTGTCCTCAACCCACTTACAATCATAGTTTGAGTTTTGTTAGGGTACAACTTCATGCCCCATAATTTCTCCCATGCACTAATTTTAGCTATATTTCTATACAGGGATTCGGCAACCCCAGATCTACAGTCAGGAGATGGAATTAAGGCAAAAAAGTAATATCATCAGCATTTGCAACGAGCTTGTTTTCTTGGCCAAACCACATCTCATGTATATAGTATGAGAAGAAACACGCCAGGCTGGGAGGAACGTAGAGAGGAGAGGTCCCCTTTTTTGTTTCATTTGTTTGATGTCGGGTACCCCCAAAATTGGGGGAAGTGCCTTGGTATATGTATGTATGTATGTATGTATGTATTACTATTATTATTATTATTATTATTATTATTATTATTATTATTATTATCATTATTATTATCTATATTAGTTGGAAAAGCATGATGCTATAAGCAAAAGGGCTCCAACAGGTAAAAAAAGGCCAGTGAGGAAAGGAAACAAGGAAATAAACAATCTACAAGAGAACTAATGGACAATTAAAATAAAATATTTCAAGGACAGTAACAATATCCAAACAGACCTTCCATATATACAATATAAAATTAAAAAAACGTGAGGAAGAGAAATAAGATAATATAGTGTGTCCAAGTGTACCCTCAAGCAAGAAAACTTTTCCAAAAGAGTGAAAGACCATGGTACAGAGGCTATGGCCCTACCCAAGACTAGAGAACAATGGTTTGATTTTGGAGTGTCATTCTACTAAAGAGCTGCTTACCACAGCTATAGTGTCTCTTCTACCATTACCTATAAGAAAGTAACCGTTGGACAATTAAAGTGCAGTAGTTAACCCCTTGAGCGAAGAATTGTTTGGTAATGTCAGTGTTGTCAGGTGAATGAGGACAAAGGAGGATATGGAAAGAACAAGCCAGACTATTTCTTGTATGTTCAGTCAAATAAAAAGTGAGCTATAATCAGAGAAAGGTATCTAATGTAGTACTGTCTGTCCAGTCAAAGGACCCAATAACTCTCTAGTGGTAGTATCTCAATGGGTGGCTGGAGCTCTGGCCAACCATTCAGTGTATGTGCAGGCAACTGAAAAATTAGCAATAACCTGAGAGAGGTATCCAATGCAGTACTTTCTGGCCACTCAAAGAACCTAACAACTTTCTAATAGTAGTACCTCAATGGGTGACTGGTGCCCAGGCCAAACTGCTTCCATGAGAACACCATATCTCACATTCCTATACTCACTATGGTGCCCATCAACAACAACTCTTTGTAATCTATTACTTCAAATTTCAATAATGATGCTATGAAAAGACTCACCTACTCCCAACTTTTTAAATTTGATGACAAGGGCCTCATGATTAACATGATCAAAGGCAGCACTAAAATAATGGCCAATCATACTAACTTTCTGTACAATACTGGAGATTGTAATAAGGGCATCATATGCTTAAAGGCTTTTCAGAAAGTCAAATTGCAAACTAGGGAATTAATAATTACCTTCGGCATCCCTATTTAGATGTTTTGCCAAAAGACATTCAAAAGCTTTAGATAATAGGAGTTATGAACAATGTGTGGTAATTAGCAGGGCTAGAGCTACCATAAACACATTTACTTAGTGGAATAACATTACCAATTCTCCAAGAAGGCAAAAACGAACCTCTTCTTATTGAGGAAAATAATTTAGGAGCTAAGAAATCAGGGCTAAATAAATATACTGTACTGTATATGTAAACTGTACATTGATACATACATACGTACTGTGTACGTATAATGTATGTATGTATGTGTGCGTGTAGGTATGTATATGTATGTGTGTATATATATATATATATATATATATATATATATATATATATATATATATATATATATATACATATATATATATATACATATATATATATATATATAATACTATATATATATATATACACATATATATATGTATATGTATATATATATATATATATATATATATATATATATATATATATATATATATACAGTATATATATATATATATATATATATATATATATATATATATATATATATATATGTACATATATATATGTATATATATATATATATATATATATATATATATATATATATATATATATATATATATATATGCGTAAAAATCACAGGAAAACGTGATGCTCAGATGCAGAAGAACTACAGGGAAAATGAAAATACGAAATATACGATTAAGTCTTGACTAGTTTCGTCATACTTCTGAAGAAGTATCACGAAACTAGTCAGGACTTAATCGTATATTTCGTATTTTCATTTACCCTGTGGTTCTTCTGCAAATATATACATATATATATATATATATATATATATATATATATATATATATATATATATATATATATATATATATATATATATATATATATATATATATATATATATGTACATTGTGGGTATAACATTCTCAAAAATGAGATAATGCCTCTATTTACTATATAAATAAGTAAAACAAATATTCAAGAGAACTGTACCTTTATTTGCAACAGCAGTGTGCATCAAAAGCTGGTCAATCAAATCACAAAGTTCTTTGCCAGGTGCTATGGTCCTACATTTTTCCTCGCAATCCTTCTGTATGTCAAGTTTCAACACAACAAATAAGGACAGCATAACAGACTCTAAATCACTGTATTTGTCTTCATTATCAATAATGTCTTCAGTCAATCTCCATCCATCACATGGTGGCATCATGGCAGAGAGGCTGTGCATAATGTTTGGCTGCAAAAGTAACATGCTAACACTTGCCGGATGACAAAAGTACTGGGGGGTTTCAGGTGATGAAGATACTAGTGGCAAATGAAGATCTCTACCATGTAGCTTATTAGGATAAGGATGGTTTGGAGGGATCATAGGTTTCACTACAGCAGAAACTCCTTTTGGTAATGCCTGAACAGAATCTGACAACTGAGTACTTGAATTTCTCAGTACATTCCCTTCACACATTACTTGAAATTTTGCCTCTGTAAATTCTAAAACTGTTCTGAGACTGGAGTCACTCTCATTAATAGCAATACCTTTATTTCTTAAATCTTCAAACAATGATTCAGCTGTCTTTTCTTTTAAAACATCAATAACAATGGTGCCATGTGTAAGGATCCAACCATGACCTAAGAAAATGCCAGAGCAGCTAACTTTATCTTTAGCACCCTCCTTTCCCAAAGGGGGCAAATATTCAACAATAACCCCAAGGCCACCCATTTCTTCAGTTTAAAAAAGTACAGTCACTTGCTCTTTAAAGTATATAAATAGTACATAGCACTAGTCTATTCAATAAAAAAAACTTATACAAAACTTAATATTGACACTATTTACAACACAGATTATGATGTATAAAGAATTAACTATTTTGATGTATTCTCCTCTTCTTCCAAAGCCTTAAGAAGTTCTTTTTCTTTCCTCATGTGGGTCTTTTTTATGCACTCTTCTATTTCCTGAAAAAAAATAGGTAAAATAAATTTCCAATAAACCTAAATTAACTTCTAAAGCCTAATTTGATATAGACTACAAATAAAAACACCATGAGACCTTTACCAATTACATTAACTTTTAATCCAGAATCTAGTCACACATCTAACAAAGGAAAAGATAATGCAGAACATAGTTTAATTACAAAACATATATTTTACTGATATATCTAATTATGATCACATAATGGTTATTAGAAAGCATTACAGAATTAAATCCTATAAAGATTTTATCCAAAAAAATTAAATTTATCGTTATTTTATATTACTCAATGTTAAAAGAAATGATAAATATAACATTTGAAAGCAATTTGTCTTTTTGCTGACGATACAAACCTTGAGCTCTTTCTTATTATTATTAGCATTATCATTATTATTATCATAGTTATTATTACTATTATTACTAGCTAAGCTACAACCCTAGTTGGAAAAGCAAGATGCTATAAGCCCAAGGGCTCCAACAGGGAAAAATAGCCCAGTGAGGAAAGGAAATAAGGAAATAAATAAATAAGTAATGAACAATTAATATGAAATATTTTATAAACAATAACAAAATTGAAACATATTTCATATATAGACTATAGAAAGACTTATGTCAGCCAGTTCAACATAAAAACATTTGCTGCAAGTTTGAACTTTTTGAGTTTCCTTGATTCAACTACCCTATTAGGAAGATCATTCCACAACTTGGTCACAGCTGAAATAAAACTTCTAGAATACTGTGTAGTATTGAATCTCATGATGGAGAAGGCCTGGCTATTAGAATTAACTGCATGCCTAGTATTACGAACAGGATGGAACTGTCCGGGAAGATCTGAATGTGAAGGATGGTCAGAATTATGAAAAATCTTATGCAACATGCATAATGAACTAATTGAACGATGGTGCCAGAGATTAATATCTATATCATGAATAAGAAATTTAATAGACCGTAAGTTCCTGTCCAACAAATTAAGATGAGAATCAGCAGCTGATGACCATACAGGAGAGCAAAACTCAAAACAAAGTAGAATGAACGAATTAAAACACTTCTTAATAGATTGATCCCCGAAAATTTAAAAAGGCTTTCTTAATAAGCCAATTGAAGAAGACAGACTTAATGTTTTTCTCAAAAATAAATTTGCTGTCGAGAATCACACCCAAAATTTTAAGTCATACAGAGTTAAAGAAATATTTTCAATGCTGAGATCCGGATGTTGAGGAGCCATTGTCCTTGACCTACTAATCATACTTTGAGTTTTTTTAGGATTCAACTTCATGCCCCATAATTTGCACCATGTAGTAATTTTAGCTAAATTTCTATTAAGGGATTCAGAAACCCCAGATCAACATTCAGGAGATGGAATTGATTCAAAAAGAGTAGCATCATTTGCATATGCAACAAGCTTGTTTTCTAGGCCAAACCACATGTCATGTGTATATAGTATGAAAAGTAATGGGCCAAGAACACTATCCTGAGGAACACCAGATATCACATTCCTATACTCACTATGGTGCCTATCAAAAACAACTTTTTGCGCTCTATTACTTAAAAATTCAATAGTGATGCTAAGAAACGATCCACCCACTCCCAACTGTTAGAGTTTGAAAACAAGGGCCTCATGATTAAGACGGCCAAAGGCAGCACTAAAATCAAGGCCAATCATACGAACTTCCAGACCACAATCAAGGGATTTTCTGTACAGCATTGGAGATTGTAAGAAGGGCATCACATGCTCCAAGGCTTTTATGAAAACCAAATTGCAAATTGGGGAACAGATGATTACCTTCAGCAAACCTATTAAGATGTCTTGCCAAAAGACATTAAAAAATTTAGATAATATGGGAGTTATGGAAATTGGGCAGTAAACAGTTGGACTTGAGCTACCACAAACACATTTACATGGTGGAGTAACATTACCAATTCTCCAAGTGCGAAAAGCTCTTCTTGCTAACTTGTGCAAAATAACAGATAACTTTGGAGCTAAGAAATCTGCAGTCATCATAAAAAACAAAGGAAAAATACCATTTGAGTCTACACCTCCACAAGCATCAAGGTCCATCAAGAGAGCTTTAATTTCACAAGATCGAAAACCTAAACTAATTAGTTTAGCCTCAGGAAAACTGGAATGAGGAAGTTTGAGTTTCTCATTACTCTGCTTACTGTCAAACACATCAGCCAGAAGAGTTACCTTTTCCTTTGGACAGTAGGTGACAGAGCCATCTGGTTCAAGTAAAGGAATAACTGTTGCATCTACACCAGAGAGTGTAGATTTAAGGGTATTCCACCACTTATGCTATGGGAGTTATACCAGAAGAGTTTCTTTTATGGTTAAATTGTATTGCTTTTCAGTTGTAGCATAAACTCGCGGAGCAAAAGCTCATGGCTGAGTATAGTTATTCCAGGTCAAATCTGATCTGTTACCCTTCCAAAGATGATAGGCCTCTTGCTTCTCCAAATAAGCATGTCTACAATCATCACTGAACCATGATTTGTCCTTCACTCGGTACCTTAGTACACGAGAAGAGATACGCCTATCAATTATGTTGACTAGATTCTCATTCAAAGGGACAACAGAATCAACACTACTATACAACTGTGGCCAATTCAGGCCCAAAGGATAATGCAAAATCCCATTCCAGTCTGCTTGAAATTTCATATAAATCTTACATGAGTATGAAACATCAGGACAGGCTGCTCAGTCATCACTACTAATGAAATCATGGCATGATCACATGTCCCGACTGGAGAACCAACCTTACTTGTTATAACGCCAAGGGAGTCGGTTTATGCGAGGTCCAAGCAGTTACCAGACCTGTGAGTAGCTTCACTAATGATTTGCTCACAACCTGATTCAGGGGCAGTCTGAAGCTCTTAAGCCATGGCGATCAGTCGGAGAAACAGAACTTAACCACTCCCTGTGGTGAGCATTGAAATCACCAAAAAAGACAAAAGAGTCCTTTCTATCACCTTGTATCTTACCCATAATGGTAAGAAGACAATCAAAGATAGAATTATCCATATCTGGATACCGGTAGATCGAACACAAAAAGAAGTTATGTCTGCCACAAACTTTTATTACCTGAATCTCATGACATTCACATTCATAAGACTTATGAGAAAAAGGGTACTCAGTCCTAATGTACACTGCCATTCCCCTAGTCCTACGGATGGCATCACGTTTCAACATTATTGGCTTCTTAAAACCAGTTATAAGGAGCTCAGATAAGTTCCTCATATTGGAAACCAAAGTTTCTAAGCACAAAAGAATATTGTACTGTCCGGATGCAACTGAAAGGTCTTGAATATTTGCATGAAGACCAATTGCAATACAGTAAACGACATTGATGAAATCTAGGACATACAGGTCCTGGATTTTGCTCAATGTCTCCAGACAGCATAAGAATTAATGGTAATAAAAAAGATACATAATACATAAAAACTAAATTAACAAGAATGATAACAACAACATGTACAGAAATATAAATAATATAATTGATCAAACCCATAGACTATAGAAAAACAGTCGGAAAACTGGTCAACATGGAGAAGCCTATACACCATGCAAGGCTAAATACGCTCCAGGATAGCCACTTCAACTGAAGGGAGGACAGAGAGGATGGTTTTGAGAAGAAAGAGAATCAGTTAGGAGATTATACTTTCGGCGAAGCTGAAACTAGCCATAAGACTTTTAGCCAGGTATAACTACATTACTACTAGTTAGTAGGGGTAGGGGGATAGCCGGCTACTCCGCTCACACACACACCCCTGTGTTCTAGTGTCACTTTTCCTTGCAGGCTGGATTTATCAGGGGATAGGTGATGGCAGGCCAATCTGTATAAAGAGCTCAAGATTTATATCGTTAGGAAAAAAACAAATTACTTTCAAATTTGTCATTTGATCCAACACTAAATACATACCCTTTAGCTCTTTATTAGGAATGACTCACCCATTTGGAGGGTGGAAATCCAAACTAACTGGCTGGCTTTTGACCAGCAGTTTTCCCGTATGATCAACAAGTCTTTCAGTCTGACAGCCTGTTTGACTATTGCTGTGGTTTCTATCTTGAACGGAGTTTGAAGGACAAAATTGTTCAAGGCAGAGAGGTCCATGGATGGTGTCCAGCCTACAGACGTCTTTTCTACTAGAAAGTCGCCTTTAAAAGCCTGGGGACCCGTTGACGACCTCCTGGAGAGAGCCCTTCTCTATTATAGTCTAACTTCTTCCCAAAGACCAGCGTTCTTTGCCAATCCTTCTGCGAAGGACGGAGATCTCGTTGGAGGACGAATCAAGGGAGGTGGAGAGATGATGAATGGGAGACATACCCTTCACTGAGGACAAAGATCGTCCAAGGTTCAGCCACGTGACATTGCTATGGGTGTCAGCCGAGTTGCAGGCACCCTCCAACGGTGGTATAGCAGGAGGAAGGACACCCCTAGTGGGGTCGCCATTCGTGTTCACCACCTTTTCCCCTTCGTTCTTTCTGCGTTTCTCCCACCACTTCTCAGGGTCAGAAAGATCTTCGGTCGTGGCTAGGAAGCTATCAGTCCCAGACCTGTGGTCCAGTGATGAGGGAACCTGAAGAGTCGCTTTTGCCAATCTCTTCATACTCAGGACCTCCACAGATGAGAACGTCACCGATTGCGTTGAAATTTTCTCCATGGTCGAACCTTGAGACAAGGCCGAAACTGCCAGGATTACTGGTAATGGAAAAAGGAAGTCACCTTAAATATCTTATTATTTCCTCTACCTCACAAATGGAGGAGGATATAACCTCAATGATTTGCTAGCTTTAAGGGAATCCCATCTCAGAAATCTGTAATTCAACCTTAGTAATGGACCCAGCAGCCAACTTAGACCACAGTAGCTCCAACCGTTGTCTGTTGGCTCTTAGAGCACAGCATAGCAAGTCTATAGCCAAGTCTCTTCCCTGCAGAGGGGAGTAAGGGGCCTCATTGAGTCCATTAACCACATGAATGCAGATGAGAACCTGCATAAACGCAGATTCTGATTCGCCTTCCTCTTGTGTCGGGAGCATTAGGAGGGAGATTACCAATTGAGTTGTCAAAATCAGTATCGAGGTCGTCATCTGAATTAGCCATAGAGGAAAGAAACATAGGAGGATCTATTCTTACCTCTCAAATTGACTCTACCGTCGTAGATGGCTGATCTTGCAAGATTTGGGTCCTCTGGGGGATCAGAGGCCCCATTCTTCAACAGGGTGTTTGCATCCTTCCGTTCAAAGGGCTTGCCTGTAAATCAGGCGAGAATGCTGGAAGACGCCTCTCACTGCCCCGTAACCACCACTGGTTTCACTGGGGCTGACACCAGGATGGAAGGTTCCTCCGAAGCGGAAGAATACACGACCTCTATAAGTGAGAACCTTTAAAAATCAACGAAAGATCGATCCCCTGTTGGAACTGGGACAGAAAGTGGAGGCATGACCTGTCTAGGCCGATGCTGCCTTTCACCAGGCTTAATGAGAACGATTCCCAATTTCTCCCACATAGGATCAGAGCCAGATGGTATGGATTTAATCCCTACCATGAACAGGTGATTGTGATCCGATCACAAGTTACTAGGGGTTGCGCAGCTACCTGTACACGATCCCGGGAAACATTGCTGCTCAACACTGGTGCATGGGTGACAGGTGGGCAAGACTGTGAATCGCGAGCTACTTGGTGTAGAAGCTTGCACTCACCTGTGCGTGAGCGAGACAAAGTAGGTTGGTTTGTGGGTGCAAGCAGGTGTTGTGCAGGGCTTACTAACCTTCCTGGCAAGCTCTGACAAGCAGAGAGCACCTGATGTGTTACCAATGGTAACCGCGCTTGCTGAACACCATGGGAGTCTCATGTCACCATAGCGGCAAGGTTAAGTGCACGCTGGATTGCAGGATGAAACTCCATATAAGGAGAGACAATTCCAACAAGGAGGAAATGTTAACTCCTTTCAGTCTAAAGGCGAGGCTCAAGGCTGAGCGATAGCTTTTCACCGCCGAGACCTTGAGGAGTTTTTCCTTCCAAAGGTATACAAAGAACTCTGCAACCACAAAAGACAGTCCACTTAGCCTGGTAAATGGCAACAGAAGATTTCCGGAGGTATCCGGACATCCTCCTCACAATTTGTTGCTGGATAGTCTCCAGCCGTGAAGACGTAGTGATCCTAAAGCCTTGTGAAAAAGGTTCACTTGTGGTTGTCTGCACTGGTCATGTCATGGAGGGAATTCTCACGGCACTTCAGTCAGCAGCTGAAGCAGGTCCGGTAACCATTCCGCATGATGCCATAGCAGAGTTAAGAGGGTCATTACTAGGTTTGCACCGATCTTGCCTTGTTGAGCACCCTTCTTATCAGGCAGAACGGGGAAAGGCGTAAACGTCGATGTTGTCACACCGTTGTTGGAATGCATCCTGCCAAAGGGCTTGGGATCTGAGACTGGTGAATAGTAGAACAGGAGTCCGTTGTTCAGTGATGTCGCGAACAGGTCCATTATCGGGAACCCCAAAAAGTCAGGACTTTGTTAGCTACTAGATGAATCAAAGACCACTTGGAGCTCACTATCTGAGTCGCTCTGCTCAGATTGTCCATGAGGGACAAGAAGGTCGACCCCTCAGCGTAGATTCTCTTCAGTCATCCGTCATCCGAGATCCATCCTCTGCTCAGGTCTCATAGGGACCATTGCATTTGGAGTCCTCTTGCTAAACCCACCTGGGTTTTAGCTGCCACTGAAGTGATCGGATTTGTAGATGGCCGTTGCTGACTAGACGAACCAGGGACAATAAGTGACCCATGAGACGTAACCACTGCTGGGCTGGGAGCACGTCTCGCTGAAGGAAGGGACTTGTCACCTTCTTCAGCGTCTGGATCGTCATCTGAAGGGGAGACTTTCTGCAGGCTGCTGTTGATGATCATGCCTATGTATACCAGTCTTTGTGATGGAAGCAGGGAAGACTTCTCAAGATTTACCACAATCCCCAAATTGCAACAAAACTCGAGGAGTCTGTCTCAGTGTTGAAGAAGGGTAGCCACTGAGTCTGCTCAGATCAGCCAGTCATCAAGGTATCTTAAGAGACAGGTGCCAATCCTGTGGGTCCAGGTTGACACTAGGGTAAAAACTAGTGAAAACCTGAGGTGCTGTTGGCAGACTGAAGCACAACACCTTGAACTGGTATTGCTTGTTATTGTGGATGATCCTTAGATACTTCCTTGATGACGGATGTACTGGGATCTGGAAATATGTGTCCTTGATGTCCAACATGCATATGAAGTCCTGTGGTCTTACTATTTGTCTGACTGTGTCTGCTGTCTCCATCCTGAATGGAGTTTATTGAACAAACTTGTTAAGGGCTGAGAGGTCGATGACGGGTCTCCAGACTTGGGACACCTTTTTCACAAGAATGAGTCGACTGAAGAAGCCTCGGGACTCATTGAGGACTTCTTGGAAAGCCCCCTTTTCCAACATGATCTGGACTTCGGCTCTCAGAGCCAACTCCTTCAGGGATCCCTTGATGTAAAAGCTCGATGGAACTGGACTCTGAGTCAATGATTGTGTGAATGGGACGCAATACCCTGAACGAATCACAGAGACTGTCCAGGTCTCAGCCCCAAGCTGCAGCCACCTCTGTCACTGACATTGCAGGCATCCCGCACTAGTGGACAAGTGTGACTTAGACGTCTGTGGTTTCTTCGGTGGAGGAGCCACTCCGAAAGACCCAGAGGTCGTGGCCCTCTGAAGAAGAGAGTCTTGGCTTGATTTCCTCCATCGATCAGCTGTCCTCTAGACACCGTCCAAACTGAAGAGGGAAGGGTCCTCTCGACGTCGTTTGATCTGAAGAGGGAAAGATCCTCCAACGTTGAGTTCCGAAGTCTCATCACCTCTGACTTCGGAACTTGTCGATTTTCAACTACTGAGTCCCATGACCTGAGGATCAAATTTACCTATAGGTTGACCACCTGATGGGCAAGAAACTCAACGGTTCTGGTCCCCGATAAAATAAACATTGCCATCGACTTCCTGGTGCACTCCTAGGACCAATCTTTAGTTCTAACGAGATGACCTACCGACCCTAACCATAGGTCAAGCCACAAAGTTGTCTGCATGTTGAACTTTGCAACTGTCTCCATGTTAAGGGGATCTGCTGCGGAGAAGGTGACTGGGAAGCTTGAAAGGCTGTTACAGGAACCCCTCTTGTCAGGGCTTCGATGACTGGATCCTGAGGAAGGGGTAAGAGGTTTTCATCGGACACCTAGTAGTATCTCCTTTGTTGGATAAAAGGAGGAGGGAGAAGTTTGGAGAAGGAGCCGGCATGAAAATATAAGCGTCAGCAATCTGGGAAAAGGGCTTCTTTCTTGCCCCTTTCAACCCCCTCGACCAGGGTGACGCTGCGCTGGTCTTTGGAGGTCTCTGAGTGCTGTAGATGTGGTCTAGGACGGTGACTTTACCTTCCTGCAGAGCTACGGGGGCGGTCGTCCCAGCCGTTGATGGACCTCATGAAGGCCAACACCTGCCCAAATGCGTGGTTGAACTTGCTGCCCTGGGAAGGTAGTCATCGTTTCAGGAGTTAATGTCGTCATCCACCCACGAGCTCTCACCCATACGAGCCCAGGGTGGATCGTAGTCATCTTCATATCTAGATGACACTCTCGACGTCGCAGGAGCCTCCCTCGCTATTGCTGAAGATGAAGAACTGCAAGTCCTCTCCTGGATTTGAAAATACCTAGCAGCGCAGCTCTTCAGGATGGTCTTTGTCTCCTCACTCTCTCTTGGAGGAGGAAGTAACTTTGCTATCAGGGAAGGCCTTGCGTCCTCCCTGCGCCTGGGGTAATTGGGAACATCCTTCAGGGAAGTTACGGGAGGAGGTTGATCCGCCACCTCTTCTTTGTTGGCATAACTGGAGTCATCTCAAGTTGGGAGAAGTCCTGTTGAACTGCTTCTGGAGTACCAGAAGAGTTGCGCATCTTGGATCTTATCAGTGATACAGTACGATCATCAGGGGCTGATGTTCCATGGATGTAGCTGGAACAGCAGACCTGCGCCTTGGGTTGGACAAAGATGAGGTCTTTGAACAGATCGATGTTTCAAATGGGATCTGGGGTGTGCTGGTAGAGGCTGCTGATACCTGCTTACCAGTGGGTGCAGCACCGGTTACTGCAAGGCTAACGGCTCTCACCAACGCATCGAACCAGGGAGCCTTCTTTCTTCTCAAAGGTCAGCACTGTATAAGGCATCTCGTTACGGGCTGATGTCCCCTCCAGTGAGTCCGTGGCTTTGGCATCGGTAAAGGAGAGAGTTCTCTTACCTGGCCATAAGGGGACTGGCATGCTATTTTGCTTTGGCTTGCATGAGTGAGTTGGAGAAAGCGAGGATCTAGGTGAATGCTCAACTGGATCTTGTGTTGCATTCTTCACTCTACTGGATGATCGCTTGTTACTTGAATGTTGCGTGGTACTGAGCGATCACAATCCCCTGGGTGGCTACTCACTGATGGGTGGTCACAAACAGCTGCTTCGCTGTGTGCTACTGAACGCTCGCGGGCCAATGTAGACACATGAGCAGGAACTAGGAGGCGAGCTGCTACTGAAGATCTAGAAGAAGAAGCATTGTGAACCCGAGCAGGTGGGCGATCACACGCTGACGGGAGATTGCAATTAGGAAGCTTGGATCATAATCACGAGGATCTTAGCCTTGGAACAGCGAGGAATCATGCACCCTCTCGAGCTGGGGGCTGGTGGCACTCTAGAAGACAATGGTGAGCAGGAACTGGGTCGTGCGTTGCCTGGATATGCGCTAGAATCTGATTGCCGGCTCGCTGAAGTGTGCTGCCACGATGGGGCTGGTTCATACGCTGAATCCCTCTGAGACCTCGAAGGAGGAGATCTCCCTGGATTGCAGCAGTTGTTCTGGACGATCCTCCTGTCTGCGTTGCACGACGAGGGTGGAGAGCGCTGGGTGGTGAGGTGCGGTCTACGCTCTTGTCGAAGAGGGCGGGATGGTCTAGATTCCCTAGGTGGAGCGGCAAAAACTTCAGGACTCAGAAACAGGAACAGGACGAGGCGAGGCTGTAGCTCATCTAACTCGCAGGGAGCGAGCAACATCTGAAGACGAATCACTCTCAGATGGGCTAGAAAAAGGCATGGGAGAACCCAGACACCATCTCAAAGTACCATATGGCAAAGACCATTCCATGAGAACCTAACCTACGAACAAGAAAGGTGACTCCCAAGACGAACAGGAACATGCCTCGGACTTTGGCACACTCCCCAACCCCCGCAGGTGAGCTAACTCAGAACAAGGGCGAGCACTGTCATTGCCGTCTGGAACTGCAGCATGCGAAAACGG
Organism: Palaemon carinicauda; assembly: GCF_036898095.1. NCBI lineage: Eukaryota > Metazoa > Arthropoda > Malacostraca > Decapoda > Palaemonidae > Palaemon > Palaemon carinicauda. The sequence goes on along the minus strand of NC_090725.1, from coordinate 118,840,998 downwards.
AGAACTCGGGTCTGGAAACACTTCACCGGACACAGAAGTAGGGAACTTCTCTGGTATGGAACCTTCAAAGCCCTATGAAGAAAGATCCAGGTCTAGCTCTTAGAAAGCCAATATGCACTTCCTCTCTGCTCCTAATAACAACAGCTTGAATAAACGTTCCTTCAACAGAGGAGCAGCGACACCAAGGGAAGGCCAAATCTGCTGCAAATTATCAATAGATAGGACTCACCTGCAGAGAGGGGCGGCGCCCTTCAGTCTTAAGGGTTGTCCTGCTGTTAAAAGGTCAACTCTACCACTCGATCAATCCCTGGGGAGACCAAACAAGGAGCTTCGGGAAGAGATCGAGGGGTGGAAGAAGAAGTACGAGGTTTCTTTGGCTTCGAGAATGACCCCTAAGAAGAGGATTCCCTCTTCGACTTTTTGTGCTGCCTTCCAAATCTCTCCCACTGGGGGATGACCACTCCAGACACTCCTCACAGGTGTGATCCTGATTACAAGGTCGTACTCAGAACCGGATACAACAAATAGACGTCGGTCTCGAACACAGACAAAAAGGTGTCGTATTTGCGCCCTTCAGGTCCATGACACATCCTCATGACGACCAGAAGGAGGAACACTCGCAACATGAAAAGAGAAAACGAAAAAGATTAGTCAATGTGGGCGGTGGAGAGAGACGAACCTCCGCTCTCACCGAGCCAAAAGCAAAAGTGACACCACTGTGTGTGAGCGGAGTAGCTAGTAATAACCCCTAACCCTTCTAACAGTGAGGTAGTTGCACCTCGCCAACAGTCTCATGGCAAGTCTTCCAGCTTTGCCAAAAGTATATTCCCCAATAAAGAGCGAAAAGATTTGTATTTAGTGTCGGAGCAAATAAATTAGGATTCATTGTCAGCGTATGATGGTAAAATTTTATTACAAATAAAGAGATGGCCATATCTAGAGGATGAGAATAGACTGATATTACATAGGACCTCAAAGGTCAGGACGTGAAGAAAAAGGATGAGGAAGACTTGGTCAGAAAAGTAATAAATATGGAAGTAGCAGGATGATGACCAGTATGAAGGCCTAAGGAAATCATGAAAAAAAAGGGACAGTTGTGTACCTAGACATGATAGGAGTACAAGCAGAAGAGAGGGGAAAAAATTCATTTCACATATATCCCCATTAAGGGAAGAGATAATGAGATCAATTCACTTCAAATTACTATCACCTCATTACCTTCCCATGCATTTTTTCCAACGGAGGATACAATTCTCTTCTCATCTGGACAACCCAATCTTCAAAATATTGAGGTTGGTTGAAGAAGTAAAACACAGCCACAGGAAAACTCATATACATGGCCATCTTAGCAACCTCCAATTTCCACCCACCCATTGTTGATCTCTGAATATAAAAATAATATTTAAAAATGGTATTTATTTTTCATTTATTATTTTAATCCATTCTAATACATTGAAACCTCAATCAAACATTAAAATAGAGATATCAAAGCTTATAAATTGTAACTATAGCTAAAAGAAAAAGACTACTTTTGAGTTGTATATAACCACAGGCAGGTCTCTTGAACTCAATCAACTTTATAATGAATTCAACAAGAAATAGACACTCCTTTGAATACTCTGCATGACACGTGTTTGATGTAATATTCTATAAAAAAAAAAAAAAAAAAAAAAAAAAAACTGATCTTAGTAATAAATAAGGTAAAATACATTTAATGCAAGTTAGACAAAACTTGATAACCTGATTTTGTCTATTTATAGATAATAAAGCAAGGGAGGAAAATTTGATAAAATTTTCATTAATGTAAAAAAAAAAAAAATTGAATGGAATAAAAACCAAAGATGAGTCCCCCCAATTGATATAAAGCTCTGGCACAAGCACAATATTGACTAACATAAGGATGAAATTGTGTTGGACTTTTATGCAAACAGATGTGGGTTACCAGATTATTATTATTATTATTATTATTACTACTACTTGCTAAGCTACAACCCTAGTAGGAAAAGCAGGATGCTATAAGCCCGGGGGCTCCTACAGGGAAAATAGCCCAGTGAGGAAAGGAAACAAAGAAAAATAAAATATTTTAAGAACAGTAACATTAAAATAATTATTTCGTATATAAACTATAAAGATTTTAACAAACCTTAACAAAACAAGTAGAAGAGAAATAAGGAAGAATACTGCAGCCGAGCATACCCTCAAGCAAGGGAACTCTAACCCAAGACAGTGGAAGACCATGGTACAGAGGCTATGGCACTACCCAAGACTAGGGAACAATGGTTTGATTTTGGAGTGTCCTTCTCTTCTACCCTTACCCTTAAGAGGAAAGTAGCCACTGAACAATAACAGTGTAGTGGTTAACCCCTTAGGTGAAGGAGAATTGTTTGGTAATCTCAGTGTTGTCAGGTGTATGAGGACAAAGGAGTATCTGTAAAGAATAGGCCAGACTATTCAGTGTATGTGTAGGCAAAGGGAAAGTGAACCGTAACCGTAGAGAAGGATCCAATGTAGCACTGTCTGGCCAGTCAAAGGACCCCATAACACTAGCGGTAGTATTTCAATGGGTGGCTGGTGCCCTGGCCAACCTACTACAACCTACAACCAATATCTACTATTATGATGAAACTGGTGCATGTTGCAATGAAATATTTCAATCTCCATACTGAACATCATTACAACTCTATCAGCTATCAAATGTTTAAGAAATCAATAAGGCAAAGTAGTCAGGTGAAAATGTCACTCAGCAGTTCGTTGAAGTGTACTACAGTAGTCATTCAAGTATAGCTCGATTTTCAGGAAAGATTTCAACTCACTGCAATATTCAACAGAAGAGTTCTGTAGATCAGTCAATTTGTGGGTTGCACCACTGTTTCTAGTAGTAGTTTTTTAAACTGACACTAGGGTTGCTAACAGTGGGCATGGGTGAAAATTTGATTGGATTTATAAATTTGGCCTAAATATAGTACAATGCTATGGATAGGGAGGCCAATCAAAGCGTAAGTAAATCATGGGAAGCACCGATTTTTTTTTCTAAATGAAGTAGAAGTTACAGTGTTTAGACAGAAACATGGAGAGTATGAAACAGAAAAGGAGATACAGTATATTAAAAGGCTAAAAAATAAAAATTTTTGTATTTTTCCTAGCCATACAAACTTGAGTCCTTTGATTAGGAAGATTACGCAAGCTGGAATTGGTAATTGAAAATGAATAACAAGCAGTAATCCGACAAGTGAGAAAGTGAGTCAAAACCGTGCCCGCCTCACAGGCAGTTCTCTATTCAATTTTGCTACTTCGACCAAGGACTTAGATGGGTGGTTTAAGGAGGGAAGTTACAGTAAAGGTCTCAGATTTGTATGGCTAGGAAAAATACAAATTACTTTTAAAATTTGTTATTTGTACCTACATGATCATACAAACCTCATTCTTTAATTAGGAGCCTCACTGCTTGGGTGGGTTGGAATACCCCTTTAAATCTAACTGAAAGATTCTTTTACTTCTCTGGAAGTAACTCCGCTTGGTCAGAGGAGAGCAAGGCGAAACCACATCTACCCCCATCTGTTTATAATAGAGATTTTTAGACCGATAGGACCTGGTGGTGTACTAAAAGGTACTGAACAAAAATCAAAGGAACCCTTTTTCTTCTGGAAATGTCATCCAGATCAGATATAAAGCAAATGAGTACTGTAATGGGTTTACAAAATTCCTCATCCCTCAGTTTGCATGGGGGAATGGGGAGATAAATTTCTTTCTTTCAAAGAAGGGACTCCTGAAGTGCAACTTACCAGCATCTAGTCTGTCTAGCTTGTAATGCTTCGACTGCTGACCCCAAGAAAGGGGCAGAAGAATCAATAAGGATGCAATTCTGTCCTCATAAGTAGCTGAGCTTGCTACTCAACGGGTTGAGCAGCCACTGCAGGTCAAAGTAGGAAAATTGTCAAGTTGAGGGCCATGAAGGTTATCTGCCTCTTCCAGACACCTACCTTCAAAACTTGCCCCACAAACACGTTCCTCTTGAATAAGAGAGATGGCACAATACCCTTGACTTCATGAGCTCTAACCCTGGTTGTAGCTTCAGCAACCTCGCCAGCTGAGTCGTAGGCCCTCCTGACCATCTCATGAAGCCAGAAAAATGACAAATTCCTATTTGTATTTTTCCTAACGATACAAACCTTCGCTATTTATTTAGGGGTATTACTTTCTGCGAAGCTGAAATGACGAGCCATTAGAATTTAGCAAGGGTTAACTACCCATACCGCTAGTTAGCAGGGGTAGGGGGGGTAGCCTACTACCGCTCCCACTCACACACCAGTGATTTAGCTCACTCTGCTTGGAGGTAAGACTTCAAGGGGGATAGGGCTGGTGGGCAAGTTTGTATATATAGCTAAGGTTTGTATCGCTAGGAAAAAAACAAATTATCTACAAATTTGTCATTTGTTCCGTAACTGGAATACAAGCCTACGCTATTTATTTAGAGGGTGGCTTTTGGCTTTACCCAGGGGCTCCTTACCAAAGTACACTAATGCCTCACAACACGAAATTAATTTGTTCTGGAGTGGCGTTCGTAAAGTGATTTTTTCGTGTTGTGAGACATTTACCATACAAATTGTCTACTTCGTTCCAAACCCTACAAAACATCACATTAAATCTCATGATAAAGCTACAGTATAACCATAATGAAATACTGTACAGCCAAATACATTTGAACCATTCAATATACCTGAACTAAATGTTAATACCTTTAAATTAAGTAGTTATTACAACATAATGTAATAATAAATGGAAAATATTACAATACATACAGTACAATACTGTACATATACTGAATATAAAGTTCCAAGTGTACTGTACTATTATAGTTACCAATATTATAGACTACAGCTACATTTTCTGTTGTCTGAACCCATTTTCTTCAACTCTGTGATGGGTGACTATTTTATTCTCGGCCTTGCTGGCAAATATCTTTTCTTAAAGTGAAATTTTTTTTTATAAAGTTGGTCATAAAAATATTTGCATCTTGTTTCTCAGCTTGAAAATTTCGTAGGCAGAGTCTTTCGTGGAGAGGTATGACTGTATGTTAGTATAACAAATTTGGAAGTAATTTGTATTTTTCCTAGTATACAAACCTGAGCTATTTATAGGGGTATACTTTCGGCGTAACTGAAAGACGAGCCATGATAATTTTAGTGAGGGATAACTACCCCATTCGCTAGTTAGCAGGTGGGGGGTGGGGTAGACTGGCTACCCCGCTCACTCACACCTCTCGGCTGAGTAACCACTTTGCTTTATGGCAGGACTTCTCAGGGGACAGGGTAGCGGGCCAACTTGTATAAATAGCTCCAGGTTTGTATATTAGGAAAATATGACAATTTGTCCTAAAATGATATTTTCATAATAAAATACATTTTTGAACATACTTACCCGCTGGTTATATAACAATAGCCATATTCTTCTGTCCGGTAGAAATTCAAAAGTCGCAGCAATCGCATAGATATGCCAGGTATACACTAGCACCACCACGGAGCTAGGTCAAACTATTCCTTCTAGCACCAGATTTTCCGTGCCTATAGTGTAGCTCTCTAGAGGCGAGGAGGGTGGGATTTTAAGTTATATAACCAGCGGGTAAGTATGTTCAAAGATTTATTTTATTATGAAAATATCATTTTTAAACATTTAAACTTACCCGCTGGTTATAAAACAATAGCTGATTGACACCCTTGGTGGCGGGTCAGAGACAGCAACATTAATGGAATTTCACTTAAGAGTTAAAAACAAAACTAGCTTAAGGGTTCATACCTATTAAGGAAGCTGACTTCAATGATTCTCTGCATTATTAAGTCTGCTGTCCTTTGAGAACCAGCAATCCACCCACGGGGCTGAAGAACTCTAGGAGCTGTCAAACGGTGAATAACCTATATGCTGACAGGACCTCAACTAATACCCTTGTTCCGGGCACTCTTAAGGAACAAATGACTACCTGACTAAGTCAAAGATTGCGGAAGATTGTCTAACAATTTCCTCCAATCATAAAATTATATAAAAGTTCCAAGAGAGGAAAAGGGTACTAGGGATTAAGGGAGCATAGTGGTAGATCCTTCACCTACTACTGCATTCGCTGCTACGAATGGACCCAAAGTGTAGCAGTCCTCATAAAGAGTCTGGACACGTTTTAAATAATGTGATGCGAATACAGATTTACTTCTCCAAAACGTTGTATCCATTATACAGTACTTTGCGGAGAACGATTTTGTTTAAAAGCTACAGAAGTTGCCACAGCTCTAACTTCATGAGTCTTAACTTTAAGGAGCTTAAGGTCTGCCTCACCACAGTGTGTGTGAGCTTCTTTAATAAAAAAATCTGATGAAATATGATAAGGCGTTTTTAGACATAGGTAAAGCAGGCTTTTTGACTGCACATCAAAGAGCTTCTGAATTGCCTCTTAAACCTTTAGTCCTGTCAAGATAGAACCTCAGTGCTCTAACAGGACAAAGAACCTTCTCCAGTTCCTCACCCACCAAATCAGAGAGGTTAGCAATTTCGAAAGATTTTGGCCATGGGTGAGAAGGACGTTCGTTCTTGGCTAGAAATTCAAGCTGCAGGGAGCATATAGCTTTGCCGTTTCTAAAGCCAATGTTCTTGCTAAAAGCATGAACTTCACCGACCCTTTTAGCTGTTGCTAAGCTTACTAAAAACAAAGTCTTTAAAGTCAGATCTTTAAAAGAAGCAGAGTTCAAAGGTTCGAATCTGTCACTCAAAAGAAATTTTAAAACCATGTCTAAATTCCAGGCTGGTGAATCCTGTTGACGTTTCTTAGAGGTTTCAAAGGATCTGAGAAGATCTTGAAGGTCCTTGTTATTCGAGAGGTCTAAATGTCTATGCCTGAAGACCGTTGCTAGCATACTCCTGTACCCCTTGATGGTTGAGGAGGAGAAATTGTGCCTTCTAAGTTCTAAAAAGAAATCGGCAATGTCATGTTCAATTACTTGATGCTCGACGACACGCAAATGCTTGCCGTTCGGAGTCATGATTAACTGCTTAACACTCGATGTCAAGTTCAACAGTGTGAAGCTTGATGCCATGCAAGCTCTTGAAGCTCGGCGCCAAGTGACTTTCAGAACAGTAACGCTTGCGATTAAAAAACGCTCGCGATTCAGACGCTCGGAACTATGCCGATTGCGTCTAGAATGGTAGATCATCGAATAAGAGAAACCAAGAAGTTGCACTAAGTTACAAACATCGTGTCAAACTCTTACAGCAGCTTTAATAGCTAGCCTTGCTGAACGCTCGATGACCAACGCTCTGTTGTTGTCACGCTTAACTTGGCGCGAGGCGTCACGCTCAGTCACCTGGCGAGCGCCACCATGCTCAGCTGCTTGGAACGCGCCATCAAGCTCAGCCGCCTGGTGCGCGCCATCATGTTCAGCTGCCTGGCGCTTGTCGCGCGCCTGAAAAGCAGACGCTCGCACTTGGCCGCTTAATGTTAGAAAACACTTTTACCTCGCCTTACCTACGGCGAGGGCGAGCGTTCTGGGAATCGTCAACAGAAAAACGCTCGAGGGGACTTCTGCTCGGGTCTTACAAGAAGGCAGGTGCCAGGCTACGCCTCTCGCTTCCCTTCGCCGCTTGACATTACTTCTCCCATGGGTCCGGGAGCTTAAATGAGGTCTAAGGCTAGGATAACGACAGGTTCGAACAGAAGCACCCTCCACTGTATTGAATAAAATTCACTGCACTAATTTAACACTAAAAATATGCATTTTTAACTCTCTGGTATAAAACCAAAAGTATAGATGCCCGTAGAGGGAGATCTTACTATTCTGTCAAGGGCTTGAATGGGAATGCAATAGTCACTGAATCCCATATAAAATGTAACAAAATATTTTATATAAAATATTAAAATATTAAATGAATAGATATAGGAATAAAGAATATATCTATATATTTAAACCAACCCTTATTATTAAGGGGTTCCAATAAAAGACGAATAGTCACATTTAACAATTGGAACATTTATAAATATTATAGGAAAAAATTTAGTATTCCAAAAACGAACAAGTAAACGATACAAAGAATCGTGAGACTATATCGATTGTCATGAATACTACGTCGTATAAAAATTAACAGAACGCTAATTTTCTTTAATCTTTGTAAACAGATTAGCCAAAGAAAAAATACTAAAAGGACCAATATAATTGGAAAATGACATATTCCTTTTATCTAATACAACTTAAAAACTTTAGTTTTTAAAGAAAAATGTACTTTTCATAAATATCGATACAAAGAGTAATACTGTAACGATAGACTGAGGACTGCGTAGCATAAATAAACTGAACGCTAGATAATCTTTAAAACAGATCGAAGATTATCCAAAGAAACCATACCAAAAGAACAAAAATTTTCTTAAAATAACCTAATCCTTTTATTTTATATAACTAAATACTTTGTACGATAGTATAAACTTATCATTCTTTGTAGAAAAAGAAAGAAAATGCAAGTCATACTCAAGCTTACGTCATATGACTGTGACGTCATCGATGAGGCGAGATGTTTACCTATCGCCATAATACTTTCGTTAGTTAAAGATAGGTTGAAAAATTTTTAATCCTACCTTTTAAGCTATAACATAGCGATAAAATATCAAACAAAACCTGATAAGCGAATGCTAAAACCCGTATAAAAGAGTAGATCACCAATATACTGCTAAAATCCAGGTTAAACACGAGTAAATTCCTTTCTATGATGTCAGTATGGCAGCAGAAGAAAATCTGGTGCTAGAAGGAATAGTTCGACCTAGCTCCGTGGAGGCGCTAGTGTATACCTGGCATATCTATGCAATTGCTGCGACTTTTGAATTTCTGCCGGACAGAAGAATAAAGCTATTGTTATGTAACCAGCGGGTAAGTTTAAATACTTAAAATTGTATTTTTGGGCTCAAGCCATGATGTCCTGATGGAAGGTTCTTTCAGTAGCTTCCTAAGGGTATATATGACTACAGTAGATATTCCCAGAGAACTAAACTAAAGGTTTCACAGAATTCTAACTTCTGGCGCGAGTACCCATAAAATTTCCCTTTAGGATATCGTATAATAACGGGACGTATGCTTGACACGCCACATAGCTATCAGCACCCCACATAGCGTTTACGCTTCAAGGGGGAAGTGTGGCAAGTTATGGGAGGAGCCGTTACAAAAATCTCCTCCTGCGTTACTGTTACGGTACCTAGCGATGTAAACAAACGACCGCCATCTTGACTAACGTCACATCCTCGCGCCTCATTCCTTATTACGTAGCGTCCCTGACTAGGTGTTTTTTCCCAGTACTCGCTAAGTAATTTTCATCATGTCGCAATACTAAGCCTCGTCTTCTTCTGGAAAGTTGAGTACCATATTCTTGTATTGTTTAAATAAGCTCCAGCCGTAAAGTAACGATTTTTTATCTTTAAATCTTGTGTTTTGTGGTGGAGCTGTGCCCCGATCGGAGGCGTCATGTTACGACGCTGCTGTTCGCTTCGCATGCTTTATTTAGTTAGCCAGAACAGCCTTCCCAGTCTTATAGCTAATTATCAACATTAGTTAATTAGTCTTCATTGCTAAGAATTAGTTATATTATGCCGTTAGTATTCGTTTCGGCAATCACAGTTAGCCGACCCTATGCTAGATTACTAGCCAAGCCCGTAGGCTCGATAGCCTAAGTGTTCATGTTTACTTCTTGCATGATATAATAAGTGTTCCTGGTGTTATATTACGAAATGAAAATATAGGCATTTAAACATACAAGATTCAGTGGTTGCACAGATGTTTTTTTGCCTTCGAGGAAGTATACAAGGGGTCTTGGTGATCTTGGTAGTCGACTCCCTTGCCCTAACCTAACGCTAGGGTATACTTCCTCACCTCCCCAGTTACCTTATCTAAGGTAATCTCCTCCCTCTGAGGTAGCCTAGGCTACATCCTAGCCCTCCTACCTCATTACATTCGGGTAGGTTAGGCTAGGAATGTGCCTTCCCCACTCCTTGCCATAGTACATGCACTTTGAGTTTGGGACTGAACCTCAGAATACTAGTCGTTGTCCCCAGCCCTCCTTTAGGAGAATGTACTCTCCTTCTGGTCCCTGCTGGAAGGCAAAGGTGGTGGGGCTCTGCCCTTCCCCCTAGTCCACACTTGGTTGGGTTACGACCCTTCCTCCCTGTGGCCTAGCGACTTGTCCTACCCCTTCCTTTCCTGGTCTAGGAGACTAGCTAGGCAGTCCTAGGGGATTCTGCTTCTTTATAGTTTAGGACAGGACACTAGTGCTGTACCTACTCTGTGCTAACCTACCCTAGGCTGGAGAATGGACTCTTCCTACCTAGACAGGCTAGCCCTGAACAGAATCCCCACCCCTGGGAGTGCTGGTGGGAGCTACGCTTCCCCCATACACTCCCCCTCAGGACTCTCTCCCCTCCCCCTCTATCCCTTTTGTGTTGGTTAGCCATCACACCCCTGTCCGCCGTCCTACAACTCCACCGCGTGCCGGCGGGTTGTGGGTTCAGCTTGGTCCTTTCGTTGGTTAGTCCGTACTGCTACGATCCTGCATATAGTCGAACTATGGGATAGCATTCGTCGGTCGGTCTGCCGGCGGAGGACCTCCCTGCTTTAAGTGTTCTTCGGTCCTCCCTTGGGCCGCCACTGGCAACATAGCCGACTGCCAGCTCTCTGCCGCCGGATGAAAGGCGCATCCCTCCCTTTCATTTGAACACTTCTTCCAGAGGAAGAAAGGAATAGGTACTGGTATTACCCTTCCCTTTCTCTCCTCTTATCCTATCCCTCTCTCTCTCTTAGTGCCGGTCCCCTGCCGCCTCCACTCTGCCGGCGCTAGCCATCAGTGTCTTCGGTACCCTATCTGCCTCATTGAATGATGTCAGTGTCGGTCTGCCGTTGCCGGCCATCTACCGGCTGCCGGGGGCCGCCGGCTTGCCGGCGATCTGCCATCACCTAAGGTGTCACCCTCTCTCTCTGCTACATAGACTGATGGCTTGGAGGGGTCCATCCTTGATGAGGACCTGCCGGCGCCAGTCAAGCTTACGGCATGCCGCCAGGCTGCCGGTGCCACCAATATTGACGAGCTTCCGGCATGCCGCCTGGCTGCCGGCGCCACCAATATTGACTTTACAGTGGACAGTCACTCCTCCCTCCTGCTGGCCCAGTGCCGGCAGCTTTTATTGTGCAGCTATGGATAATAGCCAGTACACCTATGGTATAGTTATACCCAAGACTGAAAACTATTGTGTATAGTTGTACAGTAAATTCTTTCCAGCATATTCTGCGCATCCAGGGGCTGTCTCTTGCCGGGACCTAACCTGATAAGGGGCTTAGCTTATCCCCCTTTTCTTATATACTGAATGAATTCAGCTTCCCCCTCTCACCGTACTTAATTCCCTAGAAGAAGCCCAAGCTTGGCTCATCCAGCACAGATGTTCTTCCTCCTCCCAGGGCCCATGACGGTCCTCTTGAATTAGTTACAGTGTGGGGTGGCGGCAACTGGCTGGGCGGGATGCACAAGTATGTATCTTTCCTGCCTCCTTTCTAGCTTACCTATCCTAAGCTTATACATAAATGGAATCTTATATTATAAGTTTATTAACTTAATTCTAATCTAAGATTACTGTAAGTCATAATGATATTGACTTCCAAATACTCATTTCCGCTTTCTTTTACAGGAGGAGTATGTGAAGTAAGAGAGCGCCTTCTGAGGTGTTCGTCGCCCGAACTTCTACGGCCACCTGGCGTGCCGAACCCACGCTGGCTGTTCCATCTTGAAGGGGAACCTTCGCTATTGGGATACGCAGACCTGCACGGTATGCAAGAGCCTGCTTGATGAGGCGTTTGAGAACCCTCCGTCAGCGGAGGCCAGGGACAACGCCCGAGAGAAACTGCGCAAGTGGGTGCGGGGTTTCCAGAAGAACGTCGCGGGGCCTCATCTCCCAAGCGAGAAGATGAGAGCCCTGCTCTTTCCTAAGGCATCTGCTGATGCCGTTATTCCCAAGGATGAGATCCCCTGCGTCCAACTGACGGTCGAACCGGATGTTTCGGACGCTCTCCAAGGCTGTCATATTGACGAAGTGGAGAGGATGTCGGATGTGTCCGAAGACACTGAAAGGACCCTGATGGCGGAGGGTCAAGAAGAGGAAGAGGATCTAGTGGAGACCCCTGATTCTGAGGGCGAGATCGCCCGTCCACCCTCCGTGGCTTCCGTCGTGGTCTCAAAACCAGTCCCCTCTACATCTGCCACTCCAGTACCTGTGGTGGCGGGCACCCAGGATACCCTCCAAGCTCTGGTGGCATTCCTGGATGAGAAGCTCCGCCAAGGGCACGTGGACCTCAAGAGGGAAATCATGACCATGAAGAAGCAGCCAAAGAAGATCTCCGTCAAGATCTTCCCTCCTGCTCAGTGACCAATCCCTGGAGGCATGCAAAACACATGCCCATCAGGACTGGACGCATCTTTATGATAAACTAGGCGCCATCCCCCTTGAAGAGGTGGAGTTCTACCCTAGTTTTGACGCCTATCCGGACTGTTACATCCGTCTTAAGTCCGAACCAGTCACCAAGGAGGAGACCGAACCTAAGGAAGTCATAGTGTTTGACCACTCCAAGGCTCAAGCTATGGTGGCCGACTGCCTCAAGAGCAGGGGTTACACCAACTCCAAGATGCCAGCCCTAAGCAAGAAACACCCGTCCTTTCTTGCTCCTCCCACCATGGTCTTTCCCTTTGCGGAAAAGGCCTTGCATTCTGTGTTGAAGGCGGTGGAGGAAGGAAAACCCTGCCCTACATTGGAGGAATGTAGGTCTCTCACCCTCGCCCTACCTCCCGATGATAAAAGCTGGAAAGACATCCAGTTAACGTTCACGGTTGGAAAGCTGGAGGCTGAGGTTGCTGGACGTCAGTTTAATGGCGAACCTCCCCAAGCTCACCGAGTACCTTTTGCGTTGGGAGCAGAACACAAAGGACAGGTTGGCTGCCTCTCTGTCTCTTCAAGTGCAACTCGAGACAATGGCCGGGGACATTCAGGTCCCGGGCTTCTACATGGTTCTCACAAAGACCCACCTTGCCACCTTGCTGAAGGACTTATATAGCTTCATCAAAGCCCGGAGAGCCTGTAGAGAGTTCGTGTTTGTGGATGCCACCGTCAAACACGAACCCCGGATAATGATTTCCTCCAACATTTGGGGCAAATATCTCTTTCCCGTGGACCTGGTGAAAGAGATTGTGGACAGAGCCGCCACCGAGAATAGGAACCTTCTCAACAAGTGGGGCATGTCCCAAAAGAGGAAATCTTCTCAGGATGATGCTCCACAGCCTAAGAAGAAGTCCAACAAGCCCAGACCCCAGCAGCGTCAGGCCAAACGCCAGTTTCCGGCACCCGCTACTCCCCAGCTAGTGGCTCAGCTACAGCAGACCTTTCAGTTGGTCCCTCAGGCGGTGGTGGCCCAGTCTTTACCCCTGCCTATGAAAGGCAATCCACTACCTTTCGCCCCAAAGGTAGAGGCTCCGGCAAAGACTCCTCTCGTCGTCCATCCAGAGAGAGAGGAGGAAGGGGAGCAGGCGGCCGAGGTGGTAAATCCTCGGGAAACCAGAAGCAATGAAGTGCTTCCTGTGGGAGGAAGACTCCGCCATTTCCAGGATCGTTGGACCTTCGATCCTTGGGCCCACATCATCGTCAAAGAAGGGACTAGGGTGGAGCTGGATAACACCACCTCCAACCTTCCACCAATTCTTCCAACACTCAACCCCCATCCTGGAAGAATATGTCCTAGAACTCTTGAACAAGAAGGTGATCAAGAGGGTTAAGTCCACCAGGTTCCAGGGAACACTGTTCTGTGTTCCCAAGAAAGACTTAGACAAACTCAGAGTCATTCTGGACTTGTCCCCTCTCAACAAGTTCATTGCGAACAACAAATTCAAGATGCTGACTCTTCAACATATAAGAGCCCTATTGCCTCACAAGGCTTACACGGTCTCAATAGACCTGGCGGATGCCTACTGGCACATTCCAATGAATCACCAGGCTTCCTCCTAGATAGGATTCAGGCTTCAAGGAAGACAATACGCCTTCAGGGCCATGCCCTTCAGACTCAACGTGCCCCCAAGAATCTTCACAAAGCTCGCAGACACGATCGTCCAACAGCTACACCTTCAAGGCGTCCAGGTGATGGCTTACCTGGACGATTGGCTGGTCTGGGCGACATCGTCAGAAGAATGCTCGCGTGCCTGCAAAAAGGTGACCCAGTTCCTGGAACATCTGGGTTTCAAAATAAACACCAAAAAGTCTCGACTGTCTCCAGCTCAGAAGTTTCAATGGCTGGCAATCCATTGGAACCTTCAGTCACAAGGTCTTTCCATCCCTCTGAAGAAAACGAAGGAAATAGCCGGATCTGTCAAGAGACTTCTAAAATCCAACCGGATTTCAAGACGACAACAGGAACGAGTGCTTGGCTCCCTCCAGTTCCCCTCAGTGACAGACCCAGTGCTACGAGCACAGCTAAAAGATGCATCAGGAGTCTGGAGAAGAAACACATCCATCACTCGAAGAGATCTCAAGAGACCTCTGTCAACCAGGCTTCGCTCACTTCTAAAGCCGTGGTCGGAGGCAAAGAACCTGAAAAGATCAGTTCCTCTTCAACCACCACCTCCGTCGGTCACCATCCACACGGATGCCTCGCTAGAAGGATGGGGGGGGGGGGGGTCACTCCCACCAGCGACAAGTTCAAGGAACATGGTCTCCCCTATTCAAGACGTTTCACATCAACATCTTGGAGGCCATGGCAGTTCTTCTTACTCTGATGAAACTGTCCCCTCGTCCTTCGATCCACATCCATCTCACTCTGGACAGCGCCGTTGTGGTCAGATCTCTCAACCGTCAGGGCTCACGATCGCCCCAACTCAACCAAGTGCTATTACCCATCTTTCGCCTAGCGGACAAGAAGAGATGGCACCTCTCAGCAGTTCACCTACAAGGATTCCGCAATGTGACGGCGGACGCTCTATCGAGGACAAGCCCCATAGACTCGGAATGGTCCCTAGACACAGACTCATTCTCCTTCATCTCCCATCAAGTCCCGGAACTGCAGATCGACCTCTTCGCGACGAGCGACAATAACCAACTTCCTCTATACGTGGCTCCATACGAGGACCCCAAAGCGGAAGCGGTGGACCCAATGTCCCTGGATTGGAACAGATGGTCCAACTTTTACCTGTTCCCTCCACCCAACCTTCTGCTGAAAGTCCTCTCCAAGCTGAGAACCTTCAAGGGAACAGCAGCCCCAGTGGCTCCCAAGTGGCCCCAGAGCAACTGGTTCCCTCTGGTCCTGGAACTACAGCCCAAGCTGATCCCTCTGCCGGACCTAGTTCTCTCCCAGCAGGTTCAGAAGTCGACTGTCTTCGCTTCATCAAGGAAAATCCAAGACCTTCATCTCATGATTTTCTCTCCCTAGCCGTGAAGAAAAGGTTCGGAATCTCGAAGAAATGTTTAGACTTCCTAGAGGAATACAAAAAGTTTACCAGAAGGCAATATGAGTCATCCTGGAAGAAGTGGGTGTCTTTCGTCAAGGCAAAGAATCCTACGGAAATCTCCATAGATTTCTGCCTGTCCTTCTTCTTTCACCTTCATGGACAAGGCTTAGCAGCCAATACGATTTCCACTTGTAAATCGACCTTGACAAGACCATTACTTTATGCCTTCCAGATAGACCTGTCCAACGAAATCTTTAACAAACTTCTAAAGGCATGTGCTAGACTCCGTCCTGCAACCACTCCGAGACCCATCTCCTGGTCTCTTGATAAGGTGCTCCATTTTGCCTCTAGTCTGGACAATGAATCTTACCCTCTGAAAGACTTGACTCAAAAAGTGATTTTCCTTTTTGCTCTCGCCTCGGGAACCCGAGTCAGTGAAATAATGGCTTTATCTAGAGAAGAGGGCCAGATACAGTTCGCCGAAACAGGGGAACTTACCCTCTTCCCTGACCCAACGTTTCTCGCTAAGAATGAACTCCCTACTAAGAGGTGGGGTCCCTGGAGAATCTGCCCTCTGAAGGAAGATGTCTCTCTATGCCTGGTGGAGAGTCTAAAGGTCTATCTTCGAAGAACTTCAGACTTTGGTGGAGGACAGCTCTTTAAAGGAGAAACATCGGGATCTGATTTGTCACTCAAACAACTAAGGGCGAAGATCGCCTACTTTATTCGCAGCGCGAATCCTGACAGTACACCCGCAGGTCATGATCCTAGAAAAGTCGCCTCTTCCCTAAATTTCTTCCAAGGAATGGATTTCGAAAGCCTTCGATCTTTCACAGGCTGGAAATCCTCGAGAGTGTTTTTCAAACACTATGCGAAGCAGGTGCACGAAGTTAAGAGATTCGTGGTAGCCGCAGGTAGTGTATTAAAACCTGCTGCTTAGTGCTGCGTAGGAAAGCGAGTTATTTCGGGACTCTAACTCAACGGGTGCCTGTGTTGACCCTAGTGCGATACATAGTGATTTTAAGTGCCACTTAGTGTCACGAGAGACTGTTCTTCTACAAGGTGAAGTAACAGACTTGAACACGTGTGCCACATGTTTATTTCGACATGAAGTGTATTGACACTTTAAAAGACTTTATAGTTCCCTTGGAACTTATGTGTGTAATGGCAAGTTCTTTCTTTTCAGATTCCACACCTTTGTCTTATGTAATCTTTAGTCTATGTTTGTTAACCAACAATTTTTACTGTAAATTATTTACTTTATTTCAAATTATCGCGAATATTTTCTCGAATAAAATAGAAATTTCGCTATCATATGCGTCTTATTTCGCCCTACTATATGAAATACACTACTATTACAGAGTTTTATTGCCCCTATTTTGATCTCTATTATAATTCATGTTATAATATTGCTCCTATCTGATATATACTCACCTAAAGAAAGTTAAATACTGTATTTGTTCCCAAACAAGTACTTAACTTTCCTAATCTGTCTGCGAGACCGACAAGATCCTCGTCTACAGGTGAGTTTTCTTCATCAGGTTACTTCGAGATGTTCCTTTCATCCAAATAGGACTTCCCTGCCAGGGAGGCAGGAAGCCATGTCATAGTTTATGCCATTGGTAGTGACATGTAACGGAGATGTCATGGTCTCTAAGGTCATCAGACCATAGGAATATTGTTTAGAAGTCGAAGGCACTACCAATATGGGAAAAATCACCGATACACTAATTCTCTGGTACACTTCCATCAGGACGTCATGGCTTGAGCCCAAAAAATGGATTCTGAGCGAAGCAAAAAATCTATTTTTGGGTGAGATAGCCATGACGTCCTGATGGACCCGCCCTAGTTCTCTATTCTGGCCTGGCAGGCCCCTCCCTTTCTTATTGTATCATGGAGGCTGTCAGAGACGCCGGAAGGAATGAGGCGCGAGGATGTGACGTCAGTCAAGATGGCGGCCGTTTGTTTACATCGCTAGGTACCGTAACAGTAACGCAGGAGGAGAGTTTTGTAACGGCTCCTCCCATAACTTGCCACACTTCCCCCTTGAAGCGTAAACGCTATGTGGGGAAACCTTATGGGTACTCGCGCCAGAAGTTAGAATTCTGTGAAACCTTTAGTTTAATTCTCTGGGAATATCTACTGTAGTCATATATACCCTTAGGAAGCTACTGAAGGAACCTTCCATCAGGACGTCATGACTATCTCACCCAAAAATAGATTTTTCGCTTCGCTCAAAATCCGTTTTTTTCCTAGCTATACAAACCTGTAATCATTTAATATAGGAATTTGCTTCAGCTCAGCTGAAACAGCTGAAGAGAAAGAAAACCAGGCAGTTGTGCTGATTGGTTGGCTGGCGGTTTGGGGCGGAGCATAGCTCCCCCCCCACCCCAGCCAGCCCGCTTTCCTCATTCAAACGCTTTAGGCTCAATGTGGAACATGAGAGGGGTGGTAGAGGCGGACATTTATATTAAATAATTACGGGTTTGTATAGCTAGGAAAAATACAATTTAGGACAAATTGTCATTTGTTCCAACACGATATACAAACCTCGTAATCATTTAATATAGGAAGACTCACTGGTTGGTGGGAGGTTTGCCTTTGCTGCTTGTGGACAGCTAACTGCCCGGATATAGACCTGGCCTCAAATGAGAGCAGAGGACTAAATCCACCTACTCCTGTCTCTTGACCCAACATAATGATGGTGGGGTCTAAGAGACTGTGAGCCGCTGCGCTATGTGTAAGAGCATCATGCGACCAGAGAGTGTGAACGTAAGAGACACTCGACCCTAGGGTCACAGTGACGATGAAACTCCAAAACCAAAAGGCAAAGGGTTTAAACATCCACCGTCTTCCCTGCCTAGCAGAAGACGGGGGGAGAATACTTGTAAACAAACTCTAGCAATCTTACCTGGGAATACTTGTCTTGATGTATGGAATTCCAAGGGAAGAGACAGAGAGAAAGGCGGATCACCTACAGACTGCTTTCACACTGCCAAACATACCATAAAATCAAGACAAGAGACTTCCCTGTCCAGGAGGAACTGGAGAGGTCAGACAATAGCTTGAGCCGCTACCACAGGGCCAAGAACAAAGGTGTCCAAGGACTTGTGCATAAACTCCCTCAAGTAAAAGGCCATAAAGCCGGTTGGCGTTTCCAAACGCTAGCCTTCAGCATTTGGCCCACTGCAAGATTTCTCTTTTAAGCGAGTGTGGGGGCAATGCCCCTGACCTCGTGAGCTTTAACCCTCACTGGCGCTTGGACTCTTGAGGAAGTCTCATACGCCTTGCGGATGGTTTCACGGATCCAGAAGGATATCGTGTTTCTCGACACATCTCCCTTGGCTCTGCCGGTGCTAACGAAGAGTCGTCGACATTCAGGTCTGAGATGCCGAGTTTGCTTAAGATAGCACCGGAGACAGACACCTGACGAGACAGAAAAGCCTCTCACCTGAACAGCCACTCGCCGCATCCGGTAAGGAAGGAATAGTGAAGGCCTCGAACCTGGGATCGTGGATCGCTGGGTTCTGAGTCTTGGCCACAAACTCTGGCACAAAACTCATGGAGATCTCCTTCCAGCCCTCTGCGTGAGTGACATTACAAGAGACACCGTGTAACTCCCCGACTCTCTTCGCCGATACTAAGGCTAGCAGAAAAAAGTCTTAAAGGCACGGCTCAAGGGTTCATACGGAGCACGAGTAAGAGACCCAAGAACTAAGGTGATATCCTACTGGGGAACTCGAAGTTCCCTCGGGGGACACCACAGTTCAAAGCTCTTAATTAGCATAGAAATCCCCAGGGCCTTGGAGATATCTATGCCCTTCAGACGGAACACCAGTGCAAGGGCAGATCTGTACCCTTTAATGACAGAAACCGAAAGAAGCTTGTCTCTGCGAAGAAAGACCAGGAAGTCTGCGATCTGAGTCAGAGAGGCTTCGACCGGAGAGATACCCCTTTCACTACACCAATCACAGAAGACCAACCACTTCCCCTGGTAGACTGAGGAGGAGGAACATTTCTCTTGCCTGGAATGTACCTGGCTGGCAAGGTTATGTGTTGAATCTCTGCCCACAGAAACAACTGCCTCGTCAACTGCTGCAAGGGACGTGAGAGCATGCCCCCTTGCTTGTTGACGTGCGCGACCATGGACGCGTTGTCGCTCATCAGCACTACCGAGTGCTCTCTCAAACGGGCCTGGAAATGAAAGAGTGCTCTCGAGACTGCCATCATTTCCAGCACATTGATGTGCAGGTGTTTCTTCTCTTCCGACACCTGACACGACGAAGTCGTCCAGGTGTGCACCCAAAACCTTCCATGGACGCGTCTGTGAACAGACAGAACTGAGGTGGAGGAGGGTTTATGAGAAAACCCTCTCATGAGGTTCTCCTCGTTTAGCCACCAAAGGAGATCCTCCCTTGAGGACCGGACGAGAGGGAGGATCGGTGGCTGCCGACCACTGGTCCTTCGGACACCACTGAAGAGAGCGGAGATGGATCCGCCCAAAAGGAACGAGCTTCTCCAGCGATGAGAGGTGACCTAGAAGAGCTTGCCACTGGAGGGCTGGAAGTTGTTCCTGCAACAGGAACGGCTGCACCACCTCTCTGAGTCTGCTGATTCGTTCTTCCGAGAGAAGAACGCGAGCTGCTGCCGAGTCGATCAACATTCCCAGATATTTCACATTCTGCTTGGGAATAGGTTCGACTTCTCGCAGTTCACCACGATCCCCAGATCGCGACAAACTGCCCGAAGCGAGTCTCGATCCTGAATCAAATGCTCCTGCGAGGGAGCGAGAATCAGCCAGTCGTCGAGGTACATCAGTAGGCAGATGCCCCTCGAGTGGGCCCAAGCTGTTACCGTCGTGAACACTCGCGTGAAAACTTGGGGAGCTGTGCACAGTCCGAAGCACAGAACCTTGAACTGGTACACCGTGCCCTAGAAGGTGAATCGGAGGTACTTTCTAGAAGACCGATGAACTGGTACTTGAAAGTACGCGTCCTTCAAGTCTATCGAAAGCATTAAGTCGTACTGCCTGATGGCTAACAGCACAGTGCGAACTGTTTGCATCTTGAACGCAGTTTGCTGAACAATCTTGTTCAATGGCAAAAGGTCGATGATCGGTCTCCAACCTCCAGTCACCTTCTCAATAAGGAAGCCACGACAGTAGAACCCTGGTGACTGATTGTGTACGACTTCTAGCGCATCCTTCTCCAACATTTCCTGGACATCCGCCTCCAAGGCCAAAGCCTTCAGAGATGTTGGAGCATACGTGTGGAATGCTATTAGAGTGGAGGATAGGGGGGGCCGATGAAGCACGAATGGGTGATCGTACCCTTCACGAAGGGTCAACACTACCCATTCTTTGGCCCCGAGGTGCTGCCACATTGCCCAATGGCGCGATAGGCATCCCCTTACCCTCGGCAGCATGGGAAGGGGAAAGCCAATCTCAGCGTTTCCCTTTCCCTTGCTTGCCTCTGTTCTTTCCCCGATGTGGAGGAGCTCCCGAGGGAGGCTGAAAGGTCTTTTTGGGGGCAGAACCCTTCTGAACAGGAGCAGGTCTCGGGAGCAGCAGGAGCACGACCAGTGGTACCCTTGCTACTTCCCGTGGGCTTGGCCTGACTCGGCCTGTCTGTGGACAGTTTCGCGGGACCAAGTCCCTTGAAACTCACAGCCTGCGCCTGGTGGATAATAGAGTCCTTCGAGTCGAGGCGCCATTTATCACGCATGGCCCGAACTTCCTCTGGTGGAAAGAGAGAAGTTGCAGCTCTAATAGGAGTGTTTCTGAGGGCCAGGTCCTCTCCTGAACCAATCTGTCTTGCCAAACCAGCGGCTACTGCCTCACATTTTTTGAGGATCAGATTGGCATACTGGGTAGCAAGCTGGTCCAAGAGAAAAACAACAGCTTTCCCACCAGACAAAGCCAGGTTCCTGTACTGCTCCATGTGTTCGGGGATAGCAAGCTTGGTGTCCCGTGTGAACACTGTGGCCGTACCACACCAGTGGTCGAGCCACGAAGCAGCCTTGAGAGCAGCTACAGAGATGGATTCCATAGTTGAAATCTCAGAGGCCGAGAAGGCCACTCTCTGGGACTTCAAGCTCTCGACCGAGGAACCTCCAGCAAGCGCTCCAACCGCGGGGTCGAGAGGGAGAGGACAAGACACAGAAGACTCTGTGACATAATACCTCTTCTGTCGCTGGAGTGGTTGAGGGAGAAGCTTGATCGAACCTTGCCTCCTAAGAGAGTCACCAGGTCCTGGGATCTGGTCACTCACTCAGTCCGATGCTCGAGCAGCCTGTCTCAACCAGGGTAGAGTGAGGGGCCGTGAACTGCCTTCGGGAGCTCCCCAAGGCTGTACACTTATCTCAGACACTACCTCAGGAGGAGCCCTGAGGCCATTAATCTCACGCATGAGGTTAATGACCTCAAGGAACGGCGACTCCATCTCGGGATCTTCCGTCTCCAAGGCCAATGAAGGCCGTGGAGGTGGCTGATCCCTTGGTCAAGCTACATCCGTAGGTGTGGGGGAGGCGACATGCTGCACGAGTGATGATATACCCCATGAATACCCTCGCTCTGGTCCTAGGACCGAACCAGGCGTGTATTCAGGAGTCAAGGAAAGACCCTGGCAGGGTTCATCCCCGACAGAATGCATCGAGGTTCCCACTGTGACTGAGTGCATGACTGGTCGCTGCGAGCCCCATGAAGCTCCCGATGGAGTTCGAGCGCAAGCGGGGTCTCTGGGAACTGCAGCGCTCACACCAGAAGATGTAGACAGGTTAGTCGCGCGAGTGGTGCGCGCGGCCTCACCTGTTACATGACCAGAAAGCATGGGGGTTGGCTGCATCTCGCGCGGCTGGTATGCGCGAGAGCTAGCCTGGTCGTGCAGAACCTGACCCCATGTCGCGGGCTAAGCCGCGAGGTGGTTCCATGCCGGGCCCGAGTCGCGCGGGTCGAGTGCGCAGCTGTCTGGGCCTGCTCCCTGCTCACGCAACACGAGTCGCTGAGTCGGTCGGCGGTGCTACCCGGTGGAGGTACAGTGAACCCTCGTTTATCGCGGTAGATAGGTTCCAGACCAGACCGCGATAGGTGAAAATCCGCGAAGTAGTGACATCATATTTACCTATTTATTTAACATGTATATTCGGACTTTTAAAACCTTCCCTTGTACATAGTACTGTTAACAAACTACCCTTTAATGTATAGAACACTTAATGCATGTACTACAGTACCCTCAACTAAAACAGGCACAAATATTAAAGGCGATTTTATATCATGCGTTCCCTAAACACGCTAAAAAGCACGATAAAAAATGGCAACCAATGTTTTGTTTACGTTCATCTCTGATCATAATGAAGAAACAAACTCATTTAGTGTACACATATATGTATAGGTTAGTTTTTGCATCGATTATATTGATTATACAGTATGTTGATTTTGTTATTACCAATGTTTTACTTAATTTTTCTTAGGACTTCCAAATGAAATGTTTTTCTTTATGACACCGCCTGAAATGACAGCGTCATAAAGTACTGTACGCTCAGTAAACAACCACGCTCAGAACAAACAAGGCATTTAACGCGCATGATGAAAGTGATAAATAATGATACAGTATTTACAGTAAAAGCATTTACAAAATATGTTACCATACAAATATAATTTACCGTATCTATATAAAATCATACAGTACTGTACAGTACATATTGTACGTAGCAAAAGCAGGAAAACAATTTACGAGAGAGAGAGAGAGAGATTGTTTTACGTACGTACTGTAAATGTGAATTTAAAAAAAAATCAATTTACGAGAGAGAGAGAGAGAGAGAGAGAGAGAGAGAGAGAGAGAGAGAGAGAGAGAGAGAGAGAGAGAGAGAAAGAGAGAGAGAGAGAGAGAGAGAGAGAGATTGTTTTACGTACGTAAATGTAAATTTTAAACAAAAAAAATATGATAGGTTACAACATGTAGACTTTTAAAACCTTCCCTTTAACTTAATGCATACAGTACTAAACTATAAAACAGGCACAAATATTAAAATGTTAGAATATTAAAGTAAAAAATAAAGATTGTTACTGTACTCACCTCGAAAGAAGTTCAAGAAAAACTTGAATGATGATGGCGATGAATTTGCTGCACAGTAGAAATGATGATGATGAAGCTGATGATGTCTTCTACTGTGCAGCCAATGATAGTATTTTACGTCTCTTCAGACGGAGGTGTCTTTTCCTGGGACACCTCTTCAACTTCTTCAATTTCTTCCGAAGGCGTACTAGCAGGAGGAACTGGCTCTTTTTTGCAAGGCTGGAAGAACATTGTGATTGGAAGTTGTTGCCGCTGCTTCTTTTTTCGATCTAAGAGCATCCTGTAGGGAGTCATGATGTCATCGACCTTGTTGGAGAATTGCATAGACCGAACCATATCCTCGTCCCACTCTTGCAACATTTCTTTCACCTCCTTTATATGGTTGCAGACCTTGGCAAGCCGTTCTAGTGTTAAGCCCGTTTCTTCGGCATTTTCTTGGGTCTCTTCCTGGGTTTCACTCTCTTCTTCGCTTGCCGATTTCGTCAGGTCTTCGAGGTCTGCGTCAGTTAGCGGCTGGGAATGGCAGTCCAACAACTCGTCGACGTCTTCAGTCGTCATGTCGCCAAACCCGTCACCTCCAATTATGGCAGCCAACTGCACAGATTTGCGTATTGCAGAGTGTTGGATTTCCGACGGAGTAAATCCCTCGTCGTCGTAAACAATCTGGGGCCACAACTTCTTCCAGCTCGCATTCACAGTTGCAAGTTTCATCTCTTGAAGTGCCTTCTGGATATTCTTCAGGCACGTGGCTATGGTGTACTGCCGCCAGTACGCCTTCAAGTTAAAATCTTCATCCTCCTCATCTTGGGCAGCATACACACACGCAACGAGGTCCGCCAAGGTATTCTTCGTGTAGAGGGCCTTGAACGCCCTGATAACCCCCTGGTCCATCGGTTGAATTAATGACGTGGTGTTGGGTGGCAGGAACTCAACCTGAACGCCCTCACGCGACAGGTCAGTTGCGTGTCCACCAGCGTTATCCATAAGGAGAAGGATCTTGAATGGCAAGCCCTTCTCTACGAGATATTCATTGCCTTGCGGGATGAAACACTGGTGGAACCAGTTGGAGGTCAGCATCTTTGTAATCCATGCTTTTGGATTATGCATCCAGTACACGGGAAGGAGATTCTTATTCTTATTTTTCAAAGAGCGAGGATTTTTCGACTTATAAGCCCCGGCTTTAGCAAAAATCCAGCAGCATTGCCACACATCACGAAGGTAACGCGATCCTTGAATGCTTTAAAGCCAGAGGCTTTGGCTTCCTCTTTGAACAGGAAAGTTCGCGACGACATTCTCTTCCAAAACAAGCCGGTCTCATCCATATTAAACACTTGTTCCGGCTTGTATCCACCTTTGGCGATAATATTCTTGAACGTCTGGTTCACGTAAGTTTCAGCAGCGGCAGTGTCAGCCGAAGCAGCCTCGCCATGCAGGGAAACGCTTTTCAGGGCGAAGCGTTTCTGAAACTTCACGAACCATCCTTTGCTGGCGGAAAAACGTTGTTTCTGAGGCTCGGAATCAGTGGATGTCCCTAGTTGAGGTTCATTTGCATCATCATCTTCTTCAGCATGGTTGCCGTCGTCGTCTTGAGGTTCCTTTGCAGCAAAATTCTCATACAAGCTCAAAGCCCTTGTTCGGATGGTGTTCGTATCCAAGGCTATGTTCTTCTTCCGGCAGTCGGCAATCCACACAGCTAAAGCACCTTCTATGCGTACGATCGTTTTATTACGCGTTGTAACGACTCGCTTCGCTGATCTGCTAAAGGTAATTGCAGCCGTCTTTCTAATGTTCGCCTCGTCCTTCTTGATATAGCGAACAGTGGATTCGTTGATTCCAAAATGGCGCGCTGCGGCCGCGTAGCTTCTACCGTTTTTCAACATATCAAGAAGCGTCACCTTCTCAGCAATCGTCATCATCCTTCGGTGGCGTTTAGGCTTACTACCAGCCTTAGTAGAAGCAGAACGCTTGGGAGGCATTGTACAGTAGGATTTACACAGAAAGTTCAACAAAAAGTTCAACTTAAAACAGTCGCACACAGCACAGATTAAACTTCACAAACTTAAGAACGTCTACTCAGCGATACGGCGTAAGAGAAGTGGACGCCGCGGGCCCGCGAGAACCTAGATGCTGCGGGTTGGAGATGCGGGCAAAACACCAATCACAGGCTAGATAACAAAACTTGAGTTCTGATTCGTCATCTATCAGCGCTTGAACCAATCACAACCGGCTTATATGATGCGTAGGTTACCAACTCAAAGTACAAGATACCCCGCGTATACTGTACGTACAGTATTAATAATAATAATAATAAATAATGATAATAATACAGTAATAATAATAATAATGATAATAATAATAACAATAATAATTTTATTAACAACAACAACAATAATAATAATAATAACAATAATAATAATAGCTTTACGTATGCTATTTCATTCTTTTGTAGGATGTGTGTCTCTCTCTCTCTCTCTCTCTCTCTCTCTCTCTCTCTCTCTCTCTCTCTCTCTCTCTCTCTCTCTCTCTCGTACGCTTATTCGAAATATGTTATTTTGATAATAAAATAAATTTTTGAATATACTTACCCGGTGATTATAATAGCTGCAACTCTGTTGCTCGACAGAAAAACTCTACGGAAAAATTCGCCAGCGATCGCTACACAGGTAGGGGGTGTACTCAACAGCGCCATCTGTCGTTCAGATACCCAGTACTCATTGTAAACAAAGAACTCAATTTTCTCCTCGGTCCACTGTGTCTCTATTGGGGAGGAAGGGAGGGTCCTTTAATTTATAATCACCGGGTAAGTATATTCAAAAATTTATTTTATTATCAAAATAACATTTTTCAATATTTAACTTAGCCGGTGATTATAATAGCTGATTCACACCCAGGGGGGTGGGTAGAGACCAGCAATATATGTTTACATCATATGAGCTAAGAATTTTTATTTCATTTTAGAAGTTATCAAAATAACTAAACAAAATAAATAGGTACCTGGTAAGGAAGTCGACTTGAACAATTACTCTGCCTTTTTAAGTACGTCTTCCTTACGGAGCCTCGCGATCCTCTTAGGATGCTGAGCGACCCCTAGGAGCTGAAGTATCAAGGGTTGCAACCCATACAACAGGACCTCATCAAAACCTCTAATCTAGGCGCTTCTCAAGAAATGACTTTGACCACCCGCCAAATCAACTAGGATGCGAAAGGCTTCTTAGCCTTCCGGACAACCCAAAAACAACAATAAAAACATTTCAAGAGAAAGATTAAAAAGGTTATGGAATTAGGGAATTGTAGTGGTTGAGCCCTCACCCACTACTGCACTCGCTGCTACGAATGGTCCCAGAGTGTAGCAGTTCTCGTAAAGAGACTGGACATCCTTAAGATAAAAAGACGCGAACACTGACTTGCTTTTCCAATAGGTTGCGTCGATTATACTTCGCAGAGATCTATTTTGTTTAAAGGCCACGGAAGTTGCGACAGCTCTAACTTCGTGTGTCCTTACCTTCAGCAAAGCTTGGTCTTCCTCATTCAGATGGGAATGAGCTTCTCGTATTAACAGTCTGATAAAATAGGATAAAGCATTCTTTGACATAGGCAAAGATGGTTTCTTAACTGAACACCATAAAGCTTCAGACGGGCCTCGTAAAGGTTTAGTTCGTTTTAAATAGAACTTAAGAGCTCTTACAGGGCATAAGACTCTTTCTAGTTCATTTCCAACCATACGATAAGCTTGGAATATCGAACGATTTTGGCCAAGGTCAAGAAGGCAGCTCGTTTTTGGCTAGAAAACCAAGTTGTAGAGAACATGTAGCCGTTTCAGATGAGAATCCGATGTTCTTGCTGAAGGCATGAATCTCACTGACTCTTTTAGCTGTGGCTAAGCATACCAGGAAAAGAGTCTTTAAGGTGAGATCTTTCAGGGAGGCTGATTGTAGCGGCTCGAACCTGTCTGACATAAGGAATCTTAGTACCACGTCTAAATTCCAACCAGGTGTAACCAAACGACGCTCCTTCGTGGTCTCAAAAGACTTAAGGAGGTCCTGTAGATCTTTATTGTTGGAAAGATCTAAGCCTCTGTGACGGAAGACTGATGCCAACATGCTTCTGTAACCCTTGATAGTGGGAGCTGAAAGAGATCGTTCTTTCCTCCGATATAAGAGGAAGTCAGCTATTTGAGTTACAGAGGTACTGGTCGAGGATACGGATACTGACTTGCACCAGTTTCGGAAGATTTCCCACTTCGATTGGTAGACTCTAAGGGTGGATGTTCTCCTTGCTCTAGCAATCGCTCTGGCTGCCTCCTTCGAAAAGCCTCTAGCTCTCGAGAGTCTTTCGATAGTCTGAAGGCAGTCAGACGAAGAGCGTGGAGGCCTTGGTGTACCTTCTTTACGTGTGGCTGACGTAGAAGGTCCACCCTTAGGGGAAGTGTTCTGGGAACGTCTACTAGCCATCGAAGTACCTCGGTGAACCATTCTCTCGCGGGCCAGAGGGGAGCAACTAGCGTCAACCTTGTCCCTTCATGAGAGGCGAACTTCTGCAGTACCTTGTTGACAATCTTGAACGGAGGGAATGCATATAGATCTAGATGTGACCAATCTAGGAGAAAGGCATCTATATGAACTGCTGCTGGGTCCGGGATTGGTGAGCAAAATATTGGGAGCCTCTTGGTCATCGAGGTTGCGAAGAGATCTATGGTTGGCTGGCCCCAGGTGGCCCAAAGTCTCTTGCATACATCCTTGTGGAGGGTCCATTCTGTTGGAATTATTTGTCCCTTCCGACTGAGACAATCTGCCATGACATTCAAGTTGCCTTGGATGAACCTCGTTACTAGTGATATGTTTAGACCTTTTGACCAGGTGAGGAGGTCCCTTGCGATCTCGTACAACGTCAGAGAGTAGGTCCCTCCTTGCTTGGAGATGTACGCCAAAGCCGTGGTGTTGTCCGAGTTCACCTCCACCACTTTGCCTTGAAGGAGAGACCTGAAGCTTTTCCAGGCCAGACGTACTGCCAGTAGCTCCTTGCAGTTGAAATGCATTGTCCTTTGACTCGAGTTCCATATTCCCGAGCATTCCCGACCGTCTAATGTCGCACCCCAGCCTACGTCCGATGCGTCCGAGAAGAGATCGTGGTTGGGAGTCTGAACAGCCAGGGGAAGACCCTCTCTTAGGTTGATATCGTCCTTTCACCAAGTCAGACAAGACTTTATCTTTTCGGAAACCGGGATCGAGACCGCTTCTAGCGTCTTGTCCTTTTTCCAGTGAAAAGCTAGATGGTATTGAAGAGGACGGAGGTGTAGTCTTCCTAGTGACACAAATTGATCCACGGATGACAGCGTCCCTACCAGACTCATCCACAGCCTGACTGAGCAGCGTTCCTTCTTCAGCATCTTCTGGATGGATAGCAGGGCTGGGGGCTGATCGTCTTGTTGTTCAGCAACGTCCTCATCAGAGGGTTCCTCATCCGAAACTGATGAGGAAACGGCAACGGAGTGGGCAACGTCTGGCTCGCTGAATCCGGTCGCACTGGTGGATGCGTGACGGAGCCGGACGCAATATCATGGAACTGCTGCACAGTCTGTGAACTGTCAACAACCATGGGTGCGCGAGGAAGCACAGCGTCAACCCGAGACTGTCTAGACCATCTGGGTTGTGCAGTCAACACCCTACCGGGTTGCTGAGGTTGACGCACTGCGTCAAAACAAGTCACCTCTGCTGGTTGTAGAACGTCCTGAACGTTAACAACCACCTCCGAGCGTCGCTTAACGTCAACGTGCGGCTGGCAACCCACACTGGGTCGCATCGGTGGAGGAACCACCTCAACTGGCAGACGCGAGTAGGTTACCTCAGCGTCAACAGGGCGCACAACCGACCGGTTGGAAGGTTGTTGGCCAGAAGGTTCTTCTCCGCATTTAAGTCCTCTATCAAGGACGCAAGCTTGGACTGCATGTCTTGCAGCAAAGCCCATTTAGGGTCTACGGGAGCAGGTGTGGCAACAGACGGGGTTAGCGACTGAGGCGGAACCGTTTACCATCCCTGAAAGCCTTGTTATGCGTGACATAATAGTACAGCAAAACTTCAAAGGCTCGACAACAGCTGTGAAGTTGACCTGTAAACAACTTGGAGCGTCTCCTGGCTAGGCGCCAGGGAGAGTCTACCAGAATTGAGAAGTCTATCTGGGCAGAGGCATGAACTCCCAAGCCGAGAACTTCTCTCGTGTCATATCAGACTCTCGCTCTATAAACCAGTTTAAAAGAAGGGAAAGCAAAGGCTGTATCCCCCAAACTCCTCCTGGTGAAAAACCAGTCGCCTAGCCAACGTAACGCTCTCTAGGAGAGCGAGAGAGCACTAGCTTAAAAACAACGGCTTCGAAGTAGCTAGGCGTAGTGTAAGCTCTGACGTTTAGGCGAACGAGGAGCAGCAGTTACAAAAAGATCCGGACGAAGATCCTTAAAAAAAATCATCCTGATTTAATTAAAGTCCATAGGAGGCTAAGCAGCTTTAGGCTCCTCTCCATCTGACAGAGTCCTCAAGGGAATATCAGTAGGAGGGAGAACAGCAACTTCCTCATCTACAGGAACCTTGTCCGATAAAAGCTGA
Organism: Palaemon carinicauda; assembly: GCF_036898095.1. Lineage (NCBI taxonomy): Eukaryota > Metazoa > Arthropoda > Malacostraca > Decapoda > Palaemonidae > Palaemon > Palaemon carinicauda. Next base: position 118,810,847 of record NC_090725.1, on the reverse strand, counting down.
GTCTCTCACTGGTGCATTAGTAGCGGACCAGAACGCAACGTCATGTAACTGCTTGACAGTCTGTGAACTGTCAACAACTGAACTGTCAACCACAACAGGTGCGTGAGGACGCACAGCGTCCACTCGAGACTGCTTTGACTGCCTAGACTGAGCAGTCAAAACAACTCTAGAATGCGGAGGTTGACGCACAGCGTCAAAACAAGTCAACTCCGATTGTTAGTGAACGTCTTGAACGTCAACAGGAGCATCAGCCAGTGGCCTAACGTCCAAATGCGGCTGAAAAACCACACGAGACCGCATCGAGTGTGGTTCTAAATAACCTGACTGACGTGACTAAGCTACGCCAACGTCAACAGTAAGCACAAAGGAACGTTAGGTTGGCTGAAAGCCAGGATATCGATGAGATAAACGGCTAGACTCAACGGACTAATCGGCAGAATAGTCTTCTATAAGGGAGGCAAGCATATACTGCATGTTTTGCCATACAACCCCTTAAGGATCAACGGAAATGGTTGTGGTAATAGACGAGGGTAACGTCTGTGACCGCAACACTTTGCCTACAAAAAAAAGACTCTCGGAGTCTGTGTTACGCTTTTGTTAGGCGGCGAGCAGTTATCCGATGACTGCATAGGGTCAGAGCTGTCCTAATGGCTGTAACCAGGACGCTGGACCTGTCCTGAAAGGACTGACTTTCGCTTAAGGGCTTCGAAACCTTGTGACAGGTTTCTTATGCGAAAAGCCTACGGATGGCGAGGAGAAACAACGTCTCTCTCGTCTTATGGTAGGGGAGATCTTGGTAAGATACACCCGATACCATAGAGGGAAAACGTCTGTTCGTTGGTCAAGGCCTCTCGAACCCATAAGTCGTTTGACATTACTTCTCCCCTGGGCTTGGGAGCATGTAAGAGGTCCCGGACTAGGTGAACGACAGGCACGAACAGACGAACCCTCGGACGCAACACTGTAACACTTTGCGCCTCGGACGCAACACTGTAACACTTTGCGCATATCACTTTATCACTTCGATTTTCTGTTTTATCACTTCGATTTTCTGTTTTGCACTTATTTCTACCTGAAACACGCAATTCTACCCTTCATTAAAAGGTAGTAATTGCGAAATTAGTCGTATACAGTAATGCAAGCTCATAATACCAGCAAAAAACAGAAAACATATTTTAAGATAAAAAGAAAAATCAGTGGCTGGGAAAGAGACTAAACACTAGTTCATATAACTACGTTTTCAATCTCTCACCGCACATAGCCTGGGGACGAGAATAAAACCCTAAAAACGTTTTATCCTTCCTCCCCGTACAGCGACTAGGGACGTGAGTAACACGAGAACAACGTTACCCGCTTGAACGGAACGTTTTCTCTCCTCTCTCTCCCTCCGTCTCTATCTCTCTCTCTCTTTCTCTCTTGATTTCGCACCTAAGAGAAGAGCCCAATTATATATCGTCAAAAAAACATGTTATTTGACTAAAGGAAAAAACTGAGAGGTTTTTCAAATAAAAAGTTCCTTTAAATTAGAATTTAGAACATTTAAGCTAAGAAAGAATGAACAAAACGTCAGAATCGATTTACTCTTACTGCAAAGTGAAACCGTGATACACTCTCTCTCTATCGTAACGATAGAGCGCATGTTGAACGTCCTGAACGTCAACAACTGCGTAGCATAAAAAACTAAACGTTAGTTCATCTTTGAAAACAGTACGAAGACTATCAAAGAAATTCTTTCATAAAATATTACATTTAAAAAGTTTTAAATCCTTAGCTCTTTAAATAGCTAAAGACGATATAAAGGGCTCAACGTTGATTAACTTCGGTTTCCAAGTTAGGACCGCCTACTCTCAGGAAAGGTCTATATAAACAAAGCATTAAAATTTATTTTTATATGTTTATAAAAAATGGAAAGTTAATCGAAGAGGCCTAATAAAGGCGGAGAGATATAAAATATATAGAGGAAAATCTATAACGTGATAAGATAATTACTAAAAGCCTAAACACACTTCCGTCTAAGGGAAGGGTCGGCCATTTAAAAGTGAAAGAAAGTCCATACTCTCTTTGTCACCATAATTAAATCTATCCAAAACGAGTTCAAGTTTTAAGATGAAGATAAAACACCTGCATAGCGAAAGCTCAAAACTAGAATAGTGTACTTCACCAAATAGTAGTGAAAACAAATCCAGTTAGCAACAGCGAATTAGTAGGTCTTGCCGGTAGCCCGACAGAGAGAAAATTGAGTTCTTTGTTTACAATGAGTACTGGGTATCTGAACGACAGATGGCGCTGTTGAGTACACCCCCTACCTGTGTAGCGATCGCTGGCGAATTTTTCCGTAGAGTTTTTCTGTCGAGCAACAGAGTTGCAGCTATTATAATCACCGGCTAAGTTAAATATTGAAAAGTGATTTTTGCAACAAAGAATATTATTGGATGCAGCACTACGTACGTATACATACAAAAGATTCATGGAAAAGAAGCACATCCATTACATTTGTAGTACAGTAGTAGCCATCAGCAGCCTTACACCATTCTATTATGGTATGACTGCATCTGATTTGCGTTTCATGTTCGATTTAATTTTACTACATACTGTATACAGTACTGAACTATCGTATGATAATAATACAGTAATAATAATAATAATAATGATAATAATAATAACAATAATAATTTTATTAACAACAACAACAATAATAATAATAACAATAATAATAATAGCTTTACGTATGCTATTTTATTCTTTTGTAGGATGTGTCTCTCTCTCTCTCTCTCTCTCTCTCTCTCTCTCTCTCTCTCTCTCTCTCTCTCTCTCTCTCTCTCTCTCTCTCTCTCTCATACGCTTATTCGAAATGTGATTTTTGCAACAAAGAATATTATTGGATGCAGTACTACGTACGTATACATACAAAAGATTCATGGAAAAGAAGCACATCCATTACATTTGTAGTACAGTAGTAGCCATCAGCAGCCTTACACCATTCTAATATGGTATGACTGCATCTGATTTGCGTTTCATGTTCGATTTAATTTTACTACGTACTGTATACAGTACTGAATTATCGTATGATCACATTCTCTTTTCGTGTTTTATTTCTTTCTGTGCTGAATTATATATCATATGTAATGCAATGAACAATCAGTAAGAGCAGATATTACTAATTACAGTATTAATGGAATTACAGGTAACGAAATATCATATTTAGGGTCTTCAGATTTCGCGGTATTTTCGAAATTTCCGGAAAATCCGCGATATGTATATACATATATGGGTTATGGAAAAAAACCCGCGAAGTGGTGAATCCGCGATGGTCGAACCGCGAAGTAGCGAGGGTTCACTGTAGTCGTGCGTACTGCAGATTCTTCACGAGAGACCACAGCTGTGATTTCTTGTGCCAAAGCCAGGACTCTCCTTTCCCCGCTCAAGAGCGGTTCAATTCGAGTCTGAGCAGTAGATCGGGGGCCGGGGACCCCGTCAACATGCTCTGGAAGACGATATCTGCGCCCTCGAGCACGGTTGTCGTGCATGGAGGCCTTGTGCGAGATTCGCCGTGAACAATCCCACTAGCGCGGGGAACACGGGAATCTCGCACATCGCCCTCATTCTCCAGAGGAGAAGAGGTGTCTTAGGGCGCCATGTCCCTTTGACTGCAACTGGCCTTCCTGGCCCTCTTCGCTTTCCTCTTCTTCCCCTTCCTCTTTCCCCTAGGGGAGAAGAGTCAGAGTCAGAAGATGAAGACAAAGAAGAGGAGGAGAGAGGAGGAGGAATTAGAAGAGGAATATCGCCCACGCTTCCTCTTCTTGTGCCCCCTCCTAGGTACTGGAACGTTGGTCAACGAAACAGCAGACAACACTGGACATGAACAACCTGAGCCATGTCCGTATGAAGAGCCGTAGTCGGTGAACATGGTGAACCTGAAAAACATATTGTATTAGCAGGAGTTTGGTAGATTTTAATTTTAACTGCTTATCAGCAGGAGATTTGGCCGATTTTAATTTTAACTGCTTATCAGCAGGAGATTTGGCATATTTTAATTACAACTGACTTGCGGGCGAAGCTGTAAAAGGTTTGCCATCGGTCATTAAAGAAATCTCAGTGTTTAAAACCTTACTCTCCCTTGTTTTAAAAGGGAGTCCTGCAACTATTCTACCCTTGGAAAAAGTTTGAATTTTGCCAGGAACAAATGCTTTATCAGGTACATAGTCAACAACAACAGGGGCATCAGTGAACATGGGAGTCGATAAAGTTACAACCCAGGGTTACCAGGTTTCCTAAGTGAGAAAAGGCCAAATTTGATCAACTGCAGCTTTAAGAAGTTAAAAAAAGGCCAAAGGTATAGCCTTTAAGGCCAACCATTTATGATATTGCTAAAGGCTAACCAATCTTTTAAAAAAAGGCCAAATTTGATGTCTTTAGCTGAAAAAATCCAACCTGTCAACCCAGTTACAAACTCGATTACATTCATGTGTTCATCAACAATCGTATCATTCAAACGACGTTGTTGAAGCTCGTCCACCATATTTAAATGGCTCGTCTTAACAAATTTAAGTCAAGCTTACCTGATAATCCAAGAGACGCTCAAAATTCCCCCTTCTTATCAGGTAACGTACGTGTCATCATCGGTTGGCAGTGGGACCGGGGGGGGGGGGGGGGGGGGGCAGAGCTAAGCATCGCCCCATACCGCCAGCCAACCAATCAGCACCGCTGCCTGGTTTTCTTTCCATTCGGCTGTTCCAGCTGAGCTGAAGCGAATTCCTACATCAAATGATTACAAGGTTTGTATATAATGTCGGAACAAACAAATTACTTCCAAATTTATTTATTCCGCTGCAAATACAAACCCTCCACTATTTATAGGGGTAACTTACTCTTAGGAGAGAGGAAGTCCTCACCAACTGGCCTTGGTCATAACCCAGGGTCCTCTCTATTTCGATCTGGGATCAATAATAGAAGGAACCCTACTCTCGCTAAAATCAAGCGCCGATATGAGGTAATGCACGGATAGCGGCCTGCAGAAGCTTGTGTGTGAGAGGAACTAATAGTGGGGCTTGTCTCTAACATAGGAACTCGAGTACAAAACCTATCATTCTTAAGCCTTACCCAATACCCTCCCTCAAAAAGGTATTGGGGATCTAACAAAGTATTATTCTATACTTAGGAGGCACAAGGGAGATGAGTCTTACCTGCAGCGAGGTGAGGTCAGCTATGCTGAGGCTTGCAGAGCTGTTTTCCCCAGAGGGGAGAAGGTGAAAGGAAGAAAGGAGCAAGTCAGTCTCACTCATTCACCCCAGACTAACCCGGGTAACCTCGGCTCTCAACCCTCTGCTTCTTGTCCATCAAGGAGCCTGAGGTGTTTAGACCTTTTGCTGTGCGACTGCCACAGGAACGATGGAAAAGGTCTCCATGTTCCTGTGGGTTACGTCTTTGCAGGTAGTGGGCTGTGAAGGTTGACTGATGCTTCCAAATGCCCACTTAAAGAATCAGTACCACAGAGTAGTTTCTTGAATGCCAGGGACGTAGCAACGGCACTGACGTTACGAGCTCTGGGTCCTAGGATGGAGGAGAGTCTAGATTGAGAGCATCCTCAATAGCCTTCCGATCCCAGAGGGGAAGGAAATCCTTGAGATCCTCCTCTTGACCTTCCCCGTGCTCGTCAACAGTGCCAACACACGGGGGCGAGCTGGTATCGTTCTTTTAAGGTAACGCCACAGACTCCTCACTGGGTAAAACCCAAATTGATGGGTCTTTGGTTACCGAACGAAGACTCTTTATCCGAAATGGGCTGCACCTTGGGTACAGCATCCTCCGATTTTTAGTCTTGGCAATCAACTCAGGGATGCCGCCAAGGATTACTTCTCCCAGTCTCCTAGAGTAGGAAACATCAGAAGATGGCTCATACAAAATACCAACCCTCTTGGTCAAAGCCCAAGTAAGTAGAAAGGGCCGTCTTCCATGAAAGGAAGCGATCTGCTGCCTGGCATAAAGGTTTGTAGAGAGGGGCCTTCAGGGACTGAAGGACCCGAACCGCGTTCCCAGGAGGAGGTTGAGATCCGAAGGGGGACAAGTTATCTCAAACTTTGTATAAGTAAAGGCATCAATGGGAGATAATCCCCTTCCACGACATCAGTCACAAAGGACCGAACACTTCGCCTAGAAGACTGACGCTGAAGTGTCTGAGGTGCCTATACATCTTTTCCACAACTCGTTGCGAAAGGCCTCTCTGAGAGGGCTGGTGTAGGATCGTCCAAGGCGTGAAGTCGAAGCAAAGCTACGGCTTAGGAAAGTGTTAGCATGTGGCTGCTTGGAAGATTGTGTCATGGAGGAAGATTCCTTGGAACTCGGTCAGGAGCTGCAGGAGGTCCGAGAACCATTTTGCGGGATGCCATTGCATAGCTATTGGAACTCCGTCAGGCACTGCAGAAGGTTCGGGAAGCATTCTGCGGGATGCCATAGCGAAGCTATTGGAGTCGTTGATAAGATCTTGCTTATCCTGACTTGGCTGAAGACTTTCTCACCAGACCGAATGGGGGAAAAAAGGTGTACACCTCTAAGCTGTCCCACCGATCTTGGAATACATCTTGTTCAAGGGCCTGGTGAGCGGGAGCCTGAATTTCAGGGCCGTTGTGAGCATGGCCACAGTCGGGGACCTCACAAAGATGACAAATTCGGAGATAATTTGTATTTTTCCTTACCATACAAACCTTAGCTATTTACATTGGGTTTACCTTTTAGCGTAGCTGAAATGACGAGCCAATAGTTTTTAACGAGGGTTAATTACCCCCGCGCTAGTTAGCGGGGGTAGGGGAAGGGATAGCTTGCTACCCCTCCCCCACACACCGGTGATTTGCTTCACTTAGAGGTAGGACCTGACTTGGCGGGCAAATATGTGTAAATAGCTAAGGTTAGTATGGTTAGGAAAAATACAAATTATCTCCGAATTTGTCATTTGTTCCGTAACCGAAATACAAACCACGCTATTTACATTGGGTGACTTACCCCTTAGGAAGGGTGGAAAGTCCTCAGCCTTACTGACTTTGGCTTTGCCCGGGGACTCCATCCCTCAGTGAGTAGCACTTGAGAGAAGGAGCCCTTGCACCTCACAAGTTCCTTGCTTCGCTAGGAACGAGTAGCCTACATAAGTTGTGTGTGGAGTTAAGTGTGACTCGTTCTATGAAGTTGACCTTGAGACCTTTAGATAGGAATCTAAGATAAGACGTTCCCCATACCACCTCGTCAGGGTATGGGGGACGCAACAGTATTAAGCTTAATACTAGGAGCACAAGGAAGCATGGGTTACCTGCAGAGGTCGAGGTCAGCTATGCGAGGACCAGGATGCTGCTTCCTCAAGAGAGGGGAGAATGAAGAAAGAAGTAAGGGTCACACATACTGTTTCATTCACGCAGACTAAAACCGGGTAACAACACCCTTAACCTACTGCTACTTGTCCATGAAGGAGCCTGAGGTTAGACCAGCTGTTGTGCAGCCACCACAGGGCCGATAGAAAACGTATCTAGGCTCCTGTAGGTCACGTCCTGCAGGTAGTGGGCTGTGAAGGTCGTCTGTCGCTTCCAGACCCCAGCTTGAAGCACCTGCGTCACAGAGAAGTTTCTCTTGAAGGCTAGGGACGTAGCACACCCCTGACATCGTGTGCCCTAGGGCGACGTGACGGAGGAGGGTCTGGATTCAAGGCGTGGTGGATAACCCTTCGAATCCAAGCTGAGATGGTGTTCCTGGTGACCCTCCTCTTCGTCCTGCCTGTGCTCACAAACAATGCTCGCACTTGAGGACAGACTGCAGCCGTTCTCTTAAAGTAGTACCTCAGACACCTCACTGGACATAGTAGCAGCTGGTCTGGGTCGCTTGTTACAGAGCGGAGACTCGCGATCCTGAAAGAGTCGAACCGAGGATCCGGTACTCCAGGATTCTGAGTCTTGGCCACAAACTCAGGGACGAACCTGAACGTTACCTCCCACCATCTCCTTGAATGGGCGATGTCGTACGAGAGACCATGAAGTTCGCTAACCCGCTTGGCCGAAGCCAAAGCGAGCAGGAAAGCCGTCTTCCAAGTCAGGTGGCGATCGAAGGCCTGGCGTAATGGTTTGAAGGGAGGTCTCTTGTGAGCCCTGAGGACCCGAACCACATTCCAAGGAGGAGGTCTCACTTCCGACTGGGGGCAGGTAAGCTCATAGCTACGTATGAGTAGAGAGAGTTCTAGCGAGGAAGAAATGTCCACGCCTTTCAGCCTGTAAGCCAAGCTTAAGGCTGAGCGATAGCCTTTCACTGCCAAGACAGAAAGGCGCATTTCCTCCCGCAGATATAAGAGGAAGTCCGCTATTGCTGGAATAGTGGCATCGAGTGGAGAGATACCTCTCCCACGACACCAACCACAAAAGACTCTCCACTTGGCCTGGTAGACTCCCTTAGAGGACTTTCGCAGGTGTCGAGACATTCTCTCCGCAACCTGTTGCAAAAAGCCTCTCTCCGTGAGGAGACGCTGGACAGTCTCCAGGCGTGAAGCCGAAGCGAAGCCACGGCCTTGTGAGGGACGTTGGAGTGGGGTTGTCTGAGAAGCTCGTGTCGTGGAGGAAGTTCCCTCGGAAGCTCCGTCAGGAGCTGCAGAAGGTCCGGGAACCATTCCGCGTGATGCCATAGCGGAGCTACCAGAGTCATCGAACAGTTGACCGATAGTCTGGTCCTGTTGAGCACCCTTCTCATCAGACAGAATGGTGGGAAGGCGTACACGTCGATGTTGTCCCACCGTTGCTGGAAAGCATCTTGCCAGAGAGCCTTGGGGTCCAGGACTGGGGAGCAGTATAGAAGCAGCTTGAAATTCAACGCTGTCGCGAACAGATCCACGGTCAGGGAACCCCACAAAGTCAGGACTTTGTTGGCTATCTGAGGATCCAAAGACCACTCGGTACTCACTATCTGCGAGGCCCTGCTCAGACTGTCGGCAAGGACATTCCTCTTGCCAGGAATGAAGCGAGCTGATAGTGTTATCGAGTGGACTTCGGTCCACCTCAGAATCTCTACTGCAAGATGGGATAGCTGCTGCGAAAAAGTGCCTCCCTGTTTGTTGATATAAGCCACTACCGTGGTGTTGTCGCTCATCACCACCACGGAATGACCCGCCAGGGTCTGTTGGAACTGTTGAAGAGCCAGAAAGACAGCCTTCAACTCTAGCAGGTTGATGTGCAGGCACTTTTCTGATTCTGACCAAAGGCCTGAGGTCCTCTGGTTCAGAACGTGCGGCCCCCACCCTTCTTTTGACGCGTCCGAAAACAGTGTCAATTCCGGGGGGAGGACGAGAAGACTCACACCCTTTCGCAGGTTCTCGTCGACCAGCCACCACCGCAGGTCCGTCCGTTCCATAAATCCTATCGGGACCAGAACGTCCGGGGAATCGGATCCTTGATTCCACCGGGACTTGAGCCGCCACTGTAGGGATCTCATCCTGAGGCGGCCGTTGGGAACCAGACGAGCCAGGGAGGACAGGTGACCTAAGAAACGCAACCACAATTGGGCGGGAAGCTCTTCTCGCCTGAGGAAGGGTTCCGCCACCCTCCTCAGCCTTGCTATCCTGTCGTCCGATGGAAAGGCTTTGTGGAGATTGGTGTCTATCAGCATGCCTAGATAAACCAGTCGTTGGGACGGCTGCAGAGAGGACTTCTCGAGGTTTACCACGATCCCCAGATCCTGGCAAAGACCTAGAAGCCTGTCTCGGTGCCGAAGAAGGGTCGACTCCGAGTCTGCTAGGATCAGCCAGTCGTCCAGATAACGAAGGAGACGAATGCCGTTCCTGTGCGCCCAAGATGAAATTAGGGTGAACACTCTGCTGAACACCTGAGGAGCTGTGGAGAGACCGAAACACAGCACCTTGAACTGGTAGATCTTGTCGTCTAGGCAGAATCTCAAGTACTTCCTGGAAGACGGATGGATTGGGATCTGGAAGTACGCGTCCTTTAGATTCAGTGTGCACATGAAGTCTAGAGGTCTCACCGCAAGTCTGACCGTGTCCGCTGTCTCCATGCTGAACGAAGTTTGCTTGACAAACCCGTTCAGAGCTGAGAGGTCGATGACAGGTCTCCAGCCTCCAGACGCCTTCTTTACAAGAAAGAGTCAACTGAAGAAGCCTTGGGAGCCGTCGACGACCTCTTGGAGAGCACCCTTCTTGAGCATGGTCTCGACTTCCACCCGAAGGGCCAGCCCCTTTGCCAATCCCGTGGCTTAGGAGCTCAACGACACTGGATTCACTGTCAGGGGAGGTTGAGATGTTATGAACGGGACGCGATAGCCTTGGCCGATCACTGAAACCGTCCAAGCATCGGCCCCGTGTTGCTGCCACCTGTGCACGCAACATTGAAGGCATCCCCCCACAGGTGGACACGCAGGGGGACTGCCACTCCTAGGGTTTGCGGCCGCGGCCGCTCCCTCTAGGAGTCTTGCCTCCCCTGGAGGATTTACCGCCCCTCTTGACCTTGGCTGGAAAGGGCTGGGGCTTAGACACCACTTTCTTAGCTGCCGGTGCCTGCTTCGGTGCCTTACGAGGCTGCTGCTACTGTTGCTGCGGAGCTGGAGGCTTATAGGGCCGAGCTGTAAGAGCCCTATGGAGGAGGGAGTCCGTGCTAGATTTCCTCCACCTCTCAGCCGTTCGCTCCATATCCTGTGGCTCCAATAGATTCTCCCCAAGGAGGGAAGCATGTCTGAGCCTACAGACATCCACGGCGGGGACCTTCGGGTGGAACCTCTCGCTCACCGCATCGCGCCGCTTCAACACCGAGTTGGCCCACAGGGTGGTGACCTGGTGCGCCAGGAACTCGATGGAGCGGGTGCCCGAGAGTAAGAAGGTCTCCAGGGCCTTCCTATTGGTCTCCTTAGACAAGTCCTCGGAGCGCAATAGGATGCCCAGAGTTCCTAGCCATATATCCAGCCACGAAGTGGCCTGCATGGCGCACTTCGCGACCTTCTCATGGCTCAGGATCTCCGACGCCGAGAACGACACCTGCCGGGCAGAGAGCTTCTCGAGGGGAACTCCCTTAGCCAGCTCTTCTACGGAGTGATGGAGAGGAAGAGTGAGACTAGACTCACCCAAGATCTCAAAATACCTCCTCTGCTGGAGACGAGGAGGTGGGATGAGTTTGTTCCCGGCAGAGGAACGACTGGAGGAGGCAAGAATTGCAAGCTGGGCATTGGCCCTGGCTCTGGCACTCTTCAATCCCCAACACCAGGGCAGAGCCGCACTGGTCCTTGGGGCCTTCTGAACATCGAACACTTGGTCCAGGACCGTGTCCTTGCCTTCTCGGGGGGCGATCACGGGATCCATGAACCCGTTGAGTTGCCTCATCAGGCTCAGGACCTGCCAGAAGGCATGTTCAGATTCCTGCTGGTCTCCTCCTTGCGGGCTGGCAGCTAAGTCTCCCGTCCCCGGAATCTCTTCCTGGGGCGAAGCGTGGACGTTCCCCCGGGGAGCAGCGGGTTCCTGGCGAATCCTTGAAGATGATTTCGGGATAGTCTTGGAGTCCTTGGGTTCCCTCCTGGGAGGGATACAGGATCCCAACAAAGAGGTTCGGAGAGCCCCTTCCGCGTGAGACGATTCTCCTCCATGAAGAGAAGGCTCCCCCCTTGGTGCCGAGGGGGAGACTATCGCCTCACTGGACTCACCCGAGGACGGAAAAGCCTCGTCCACGGGAGAAGGAAAAACGCCTGCGAAGGGGATGGGGCCTTCCCGACAGACCTCTTAGGAACCAACTTCTCCCTGGGGGAAGTCACCACGAAGTCCACTCCTCTCTTTCTCTTCAGCGGAGGTGAGGCAGCCGTTGGTTTGTTTCCCTGATCGGCGAGTGCTGGCTTCATAACCCTCACTAACGCCCGCATCAGAGGACCAAACCAAGTCTGTCGCTCCACGGACACAGAGTCCGAAATCCTCGCTGGAGGGAAAGGGATCGGGCGATCCTTCGGAGTGGACACCACTGGACCTGCCTGAAAAGGAAAGGGGGAAGAAAGACGCACTGACCTCTCTGAAGTGTCTTCCCTGTCCTGCATAATGGTACTGCGCTTTGGTGGAGGCCATCCTGAGCGCGGTCTGGTGACACGCGTTCCTGCTGCTGTCACTGGCTGTGAAATTCGGCGCAAACGGTGGTCGCGCGAAGGCGAACGATCGCGCGGGCGAGCGCTCGGTCGCGCGGCCGCGCAGGCGAGTGGTCGCGCGGGCGAGCGGTCGCGCAGGCGAGTGGGCGCGCAGGCGAGTGGGCGCGCAGGCGAGTGGGCGCGAGGGTGTATAGGCGAACGAGCGCGTGGGCGAGCCGGTGAACGAATGCGTTAGCGCGTCGGAGAGGGAACGCGTTGCCGCGCGGGCGAGCAAGAACGTTCCGAAGATCGCTGGCGACGTTGGTCAGGAGACCTGTAGCGCTTGGGAGAGTGATTGCGAGCAGGCGATCGGTGGTGCGCTGGCGAACGCTGGCGCGCAGGCGAGCGATGGCGCGTTGGCGCATGGTGACGCGTTGGCGAGCGATAGCGCGTAGGTCGCGCAGGCGAACGACCGCGTGAGGGCGAGCTAACAGAGGGCGACCCATGTCCTTCCAGATCCTCTGGGCGACGGCGCGTTGGAGAACGCATGCGCGCAGGCGATAGGTCACGCGGGCGGTCCGGAGATCGCCGATGTTCAGGTGATCGCTGACGTGTAGGAGAACGCTGACGTGTAGGAGAACGCTGACGAGCAGGCGATTGTTGAATCGTCTGTGATCGCTGGCGAGCAAGAGGGCGACGCGTGGAATCCTGTGAAGGAACAGTTGGCGCGGCGCGTTCACGAACAGGAACAGGAAGCGCGTAGGCGCGTGGGCGAACATGTGTTTTAGAAACACGCGTTGGAGAACGCGACCGATGTTGTGCAGGAACAAGCTGAGGATCGCGAGGGCGCTCAGGAGACTGATGGCGTGCAGGGCGCACAACAGGAACTGCAGGATATTCGGAGCCCACAGGGGAGCGCTGGCGAGCAGAAGGGCGATGGTCCTCAGAAGAGCACTGATGAATAGGAGAGCGCTGACGATCAGAAGAGCGCTGACGAGCAGGAGAGCACCTGTGCGCTAACACTGCAGAAGGGCGAGCAGGGGAACGCTGGCGCGCTGGGCGCTCTTCAGGAACAACAGGTTGAAGGATGTCCTCAGGAGAGCGCTGGCGAGAAGAGGGGCGATCATCAGGAGAGCGCTGGCGAACAGGAGATCGCTGACGAACAGGAGAGCGCTGACGAGCAGGAGAGCGCCTGTGCGCTAACACTGCACGCGTAAGGGAAGAATCCCTTTGCCCCGAAGGGACCGTTGCCCGTCGGGTGACGAGGTCAGGTTGCTGAACATCTGCCCCAGAAGTTAAAGGTCTGGAAGGCGTAGGAGACCGATCCCCAGAGAGGTCTAATGAAGCTGGAGCTGCAGGCTGTTTACGGCGAGGAGAATCCCCTTCGGAGGAAGAAGGAGAAGATCCAAAAAGGCGCCTCTTAGCACCCTTATAAGGAGACGGGAGGCCCTTGCGACGCAGCGGACAGTGTGCCTTACGGCGAAGGCGGCCACGAGGAAGATCGTCAGGACCATCAGTCCTCCGAAGGGGAGTCTCAGTCAAAGCACTCCCCTTAGAGGGAAGCTGGACAGCAGAAGAGCCCGTAGGACTCCCTTCCCCCTTCGAAGGATGTACGGAAGGGGGAGGAGAGCCGTCAGAACCAACATCCCCAACTGCACCTGCAGAGGATTGCCCCGCCCCGTCGGAGGCCTCTGCCACCACGTCATCGACAGACACTGGATCTACCTCTGCTATCACCGGCGACTGCTTAACGGCGGCCCCCAACTGGACAAGGTCAATCAGGGCAACCCTGGAGGGCAAGCCCTTAAGCCCCAGGGAAGCCCAAATCTGAAAAAGATCATCGTTAGACAAAGATTCATCAATAACCTCCCCCGGGGGAGGAGGAGGAACCGCCCCGCTATGGGAGGCGACGCCCTCTCCCCAAACCCAAGGTCGGGAAACAGAACTAGGGCCTGCGCTCCCACTCGGCCGACTCTCCTTAGGAGCCGAACGAGGGGGAGCTTCGGAGGAGGTTTGGGCGGCGAAAGAAGAGTCCCGAGAACTTCCTCCTTCAAGGCAACCCCGGAAGGAGAACGGTCTCTCTTGGACTTCTTCTTACGCCGGCGGCCAAACCTCTCCCACTGGGAGGCAGACCACTCCCTGCACTCACTACACTTATTTTCCTGATCACACCGTCGGCCTCGACACTGCGGGCAAAGGGTGTGAGGATCAGTGTCCATGGCCGACATAAAAGTACCACAAGGGCGGCCGGCAATTCCAGGGCACGTACTCATAGTAATAATAAAGGTGGTCAACTTCTAACACACACACAAACTGAAAGAAAAAGCAGAAAAAAAGATTAAAGGCTGTCAACGAGGACGATGGACAGACACGTCTGTTCATCGCCGGAGCCAAAAGTGAAGTGAAGCAAATCCCCGGTGTGTGGGGGGGGAGGGGTAGCAAGCTATCCCTTCTCCTACCCCCGCTAACTAGCGCGGGGGTAATTAACCCTCGTTAAAAACTATTGGCTCGTCATTTCATCTGCTAAAAAGTAAACCCAATGTAAATAGCGTGGTTTGTATTTCGGTTACGGAACAATTAAGGCTTTGTTGGATACAAGATGATTCAAAGACAATAGGAGCCTGCTATGTGAGTGGTCTGTTCAGATTATCTGCAAGCACATTCCTGTACCAAGAATGACGCGAGCAGATGGGGGCACCTAGCTGTCCTCTGTCCACCTGAGGCTTCCTACTGCTAGATGGTTCTCTAAGAGAGGTGAATGGTGGTACCTTTCTGAATCGGGTCAACAGACGACGATGGAATGGTGCGGGATATGCAACCTCCCCCCATCTTTTTTGATGTACAGTATTAAAGAGAGCATCAGATCCAGAGAGGAGATGAGAAGATAGGCCTCTTTGCAGAAGCTCTCGTCTCCCACCCCCATCCGCTGTCCGTTCAGCGGGAGGGGGGGGAGATTGCATAGCAATAAACACATCTTGAGGTGATGTCGAGACATGCAACTATTTGCACGTTCTTGCAATGAAGGGGAGGAGCCTGTCCACCCTACAACTGCCACCAATCTTGTGTGGTTGGCTGAATAATCCTGATACCCAACGGTAAACCAGTTAATCAGTACAGCTTATGTTATAAGAGCAAATCTCCATAGAGATCGCCTTCCGCACCGAAAACCGGACCGTAATTACCGAACACATCCAACCAACCCCAAAAGGAGATTGAGATGCATTTTCAATTTATTGTTGGATGGGTAGTAAGCATAAGTCTACTACAACATAGTAGCACCGGACTGTGAGCATGACAAGCATACATGCGTAGCTTGACTTAAAGTCGTGTCCAGAACTCAGTTAGAGTACGTTGGAAATGTTTGCAACGGAGATTCTTTCTTTTTTAGAACGAAAACGTTCGTACTTCTCCGTCTCCTATCGGTAAAATAGCAATAGTATTGAATGTTCCCTATAAGGGGACAGATATGCTTATTAGAAGTTGCTGGTCAAAGTCGTTAAAGGAAACTAAAACTTCCGATCGAGAAAGAGGAAAAAAGTGTCTTCAAGAAGGCAGAACGTAAATGCCGTATATCTGGTTACAGGAAAGTAGCCAAGTAATGTACTGAATAACCTGGTTTCAGTAAGGGATATAACTATACAACTTAATAGAGCAGAGTCTTAATTGCAAGATGTATATACAGTAGCCCTTATTGGTAGAAAGATCGATTGCACGCAAATGTACTTGTCCATCTGCGCTAACGCATGCGTATTCTCTGCCTCCAGGAAACGTTTGCAACGAACCTGGTTGCAGGAATATTGTATGTGCTACGAATGGCAACATTATTGCCCAAGGAATTTTTTATCATTGACTAACTGTAATATTTTCTTAATGGAGAGCGCACGTTCTCAAACAAAATGACAAATTCGGAGATAATTTGTATTTTTCCTAACCATACAAACCTTAGCTATTTACATTGGGTTTACCTTTTAGCGTAGCTGAAATGGCGAGCCATTAGAATTTAACGAGGGTGTATTACCCCACGCTAGTTAGCGGGGGATAGGGGAGTGGTAGCTAGCTACCCCTCCCCCCCTCACACACTGGTGAACTGCTTCACTTCACTTAGAGGTAGGACTTGTCTTGGGGGATAGGGCTGGCGGGCAAATATGTGTAAATAGCTAAGGTTTGTATGGTTGGGAAAAATACAAATTATCTCCGAATTTGTCATTTGTTCCGTAACCGAAATACAAACCACGCTATTTACATTGGGTGACTTACCCCTTAAGAAGGGTGGAAAGTCCCAGCCATACTGGCTTTAGCTTTACCCGGGGACTCAGAATCCGAGTGAGTCGCACTCGAGAAAAGGAGTCCCTGCACCTCACAAGTTCCTTGCTCTGCAAGGAAACGTGTGGCCTACATAAGCTTGTGTGTGAAGGAAGAAGTGTGACCCGTCCTAAGCAGTTGTCCTAGAGTTCCAGAAGGAACTCTGGGTTAGGACGTTCCCAAATTCCACCTTGTCAGGGTATGGGGGACGCGACAGTATTGACTCAATACTCGGAACACAAGGAAGCATGGTTTACCTGCAGAGGTTTGAGGTCAGCTATGCAGAGAACAGGATGCTGCTTCCCCAGTAGAGGGGACGATGAAGAAAGAAGTAAGGGCCAGACATACTTCTTTCGTTCATGCAGACTAAAACCTGATAACAATGCCCTCAACCTTCTGCTACCTGTCCAAAAAGTAGCCTGAGGTTAGACCAGCTGTTGTGTAGCCACCACAGAGCGATAGAAACGTATCGATACTCCTGTGGGTCACGTCCTGCAGGAAGCGGGCTGCGAAGGTCATTAGACGCTTCCAGACTCCAGCTTGTAGCACCTGCGTCACAGAGTAGTACTACTCGAAGGCGAGGGACGTTGCGATGTATCCGACATCGTACTGTAGGGCGACGTGATGGAGGAGGGTCTGGATTCAGGTCGCCCGTGTCCTTCCTGTGCTCCCAACCCGGCTGCACGTGAGGACAAACTACAGCTGTTCCCAAGGATAACCCCTCGATTCTTTTACTGGCAAGAAGGAGAAGGTTTGGGTCATCTGATACAGAATGGTGACTCAAAATCTTGAAG
Source organism: Palaemon carinicauda (assembly GCF_036898095.1). Taxonomy (NCBI): domain Eukaryota; kingdom Metazoa; phylum Arthropoda; class Malacostraca; order Decapoda; family Palaemonidae; genus Palaemon; species Palaemon carinicauda. Next base: position 118,793,685 of record NC_090725.1, on the reverse strand, counting down.
GAGTTGGACCGAAGGGCCGGGACCCCAAGATTCTGAGTCTAGCAAACAACTCGGGAGCGAACCTGAATGTTGCCTTCCCCTATCCCTTAGAAAGGGCGGAGTCGTACGAGACCAAGAAGATTGCTTACACACTGGCCGAGGCCAGAGTGAGCAGGAGCACCGTCCCCCAAGACGGAAAACGATCAGAGGCCTGACGTAATGGTTCTTGAGAAGATCTCTTAAGGGACTAAAAAGTCCGAACCATGCTCCATGGAGGAGGTCTCACTCCGACTGGGGGCAGGGACGTTCGCAGCTTCGCATGAGCGAAGAAAGGTCCAGCGGGAAGGAAAAAGTCTATTCCTTTCAGCCTGAAGGCCAGAGAAAGGCTGAGCGACAGGCTTCATTGCCGAGAGCGGAAAGGAGTTTCCTCCCGCCGAAAAGCAATAAGTCCGTTATTGCTGGAGAAGAGGCCTCAAGGGAAGAGGTATCTCTCCCACGACACCAACCACAGAAGACTCTCCACTTCGCCTGGTAGACTCCGGCGGATGACTATCGCAGGCTCCGCGACCTCCGCTCCGCGACTGTAGCGGGTTGTCTCTTCTTGAGGAGGCGATGTTGTAGTGTGGTTGTTTGAGTAGCCTGTGCCGTGAGAGAAGCTCTCCCGGGAGTTCCGTCAGGGGAAGCAGAGGGTCCGGAAACCGTTCCGCGTATAGTCACAGTGGAGCTCTCAGGGCCATCGAAAGGTTGACAGACAACCTGGTCTTGTTGAGACCCCTTCTCAACAGACAACAATGGTGGGAAGACGCAGGCGTCGATGTTGTCCTACCATCACCGGAAAGCATTTTGCCAAAGAGTCTTGGGGTCTGAGACTGGGGGGAAGAACAGCGGAAGCTTGAAGTTCCAGGCTGTCGCGATCAGGTCCCCCAGGCTAGGACTTGCTGGCTACTAAAGGCCAAAGACCCCCAGGTACCCTCTATCTGCAAGGCTCTGCTCAGATAGTCGGAGAGAACATTCCTCTGCCCGGAATGAGCGAGCCGATAGTGGTATAGAGAGGACCTCGGATCATCTCAGTATCTCTACTGCAAGATGTGAAGGTATGAAAATGCGTCCCTTGCTGGTTGGAATACGCCAGTACCACGAAGTCGTTGCGCGCGGAGCGACTCGACAGGAACTGTAGGATCTGTAGAGGGGCCAGACTACGGCCCCTAAGCCTGCCTTAATGATGGAGAGGTATCCTTCAGGTCCTGACCATAGGCCTGAACCAGAACATGCGCACCCCCTTTTCTTTGACGAGTCCGAGAACAGCATCAAAATGTGGGGAAAGGACGAGAATATCCACTCCCATCAAGAGGTTCCATAGGTCAACACCTATTGCAGGTCTAAATGTTCCGCTGGTCCCATAGGGGCCAGAAAGTCCGGTTAATCGTTGCTTTGATACCACCGGAACTTAGGCTGCACTACAGGGAACTTATCCTGAGGCGACCGTTCGGGACTTTAGACAGGTCAATGAGGAAAAGACACCTAGGAAACGTTCAAAGGTAGGGCTGAAAGCTCTGCTTGACTGAGAACAGGTACTGCGACTCTCCTCAGCCTTGCCACAGTCAACTGAAGGGAAGGCTCGGAGAAAGAGGCAACAGCATCTGGCGTACCCAGGCGGTCACCCATCCAAGTACTGACCAGCCCAACGTTGCTTAACTTCGCTGATCGGACGAGAAGCGGTGTTTCCAACGTGGTAAGGCCGTTGACTCAATATCATGGATAGATACCCAAGATGTTGAGGCAGAAGTAGAGAAGGCTCCTAGCAAATTACCATGATCCCTCACTCATGGTAAGGACCCGGAAGCCTGTCCCGGCGTCGAAGAAGGTCGAACCCGAGCCTACCGGAGTTGACCAGACCTCCAAAAGGCTAAGGAGGCGGAAGTCTGCTCCTGAGCGGCCATGAGGAAAGCAGGGAGAGTTCTTTGGAGAAAATCCTGCGATGCCGCGGCGGGATCGCCACACCACATCTTAAGTCTAGGCTGAATTCCAAGAGCTTCCTGGATGATGGATGGAATGGAAACTGTTAGTACCCGTCCTTCCGATCCACGGCCTAGGGAGTCTTGCCGCCTCTTTACCAGTCTGATTGATTCTGCTGTCCCACGCTGCACGAAGTTTGTTCGACAAACTTGAACAGAGCTGAGAGGTCGACCACGGAATTCCCGTCTCAGATGCTTTCCTACGAGAAAGGATCGACTGAAGAAGCCGGGGGGTGAAGCCGTCGACGATCCTATGGAAGACCTTCTCCTAAGGCATGGATCATTCTGCCCAAACGGGCAAAACTCTTGCCGACCCCATGGCATAGAGGTTCAATGACCCTGAATTCGCTGACAGAGACGGAGAGATGGTAAGAGCGAGGCACGATATCCTTGGCTGATCACGGAGATCGCGTAGGAATCGGCATCGGGAAGCTGTTATCCGGATGAGTAACCTTAGGCATCCTCCCAGCGTGAGACCTGCAAGGGGGGGTTGCCAATCCTAGAGTTTGTGAACTCTGCCGCTCCCTCTAGGATTACGCCCCCCCACCGGTGTAGAAGGGTCTACACAGAGTCTGCTAGAATCAGCCAATCATCTACAAAACATAATAGACGAATGCCGTTCCTGTGACCCCAGTTCAATACCAGGTTAAAGATCCTTGTGAAGACCTGGGGGGGGCGTGTGGACAGATCAAACCACAGCCCCTTGAGTCCAGTGTTATCATGAAGTCCTTTGGTCAGATGGCCTGTCTAATCGTTTCTGCAGTCTCCATCTTGAACAGAGTTTGTGGAACAAACTCATTCAGGGCAAAGAGATCGATAACTGGTCTTCAGCCTTCAGATGCCTTTTCTACATGAAAAAGTTGACTGTAGAAGCCTGGGGACCCATCTAAGACCTCTTAGATTGCATCCTTCTCTTGCATGGTCTGGACTTAGGCCTGAAGGGCCTGTTCTTTTACAGATAGCTTTGCGTAGGAAGACATCACTGGATGATGAGTCAAGGAGGGAGAGAGAGAGTAGCCCGGGTGGAGGACAGACACTGACCAAGGTTCAGTTCTGTGTACCATACACCTCAACCACCTGCTCTGAAGGAACCCTCCCACTAGTGGACAGGTAGGAGGAATGACCCTCATAGCGGGAATGCCAACGTCTACCTCCTGTGCCTCATGCCCCTCTAGCATGAATGGGCTGCTTTGGGCCATGCTTCCTGAAGGTGGATTGTCTGGGAGCATTCGACCCTCTTTTACGCCCCTAACGTTTTACTGAAGGCACTCTCTGCGTAGGTGGTGCCGAGGAGTAAGGGCGTGATACCATTACTCTGAAGAGTAGGGAGTCTTGACTCGCCTTCCTCCAGCTTTCAGCAACAGCATTAATGTCTTCCACATTGCGCAGCATAAGTGCTTCTCTCCTCTGCACGTACTTTTTGAATCTTGAAACAACGGAGTCACATAGTTTCAGAATCCAGTTGGTCCACTGGTTACTAAGTTGTCAGGAACTCCACCATCCTGGCATCGGGAAGCAAAAAGGTGGGCATTGCCTCCCTTTTCTGCTCACAAGAGAAATCTTCGTTAGTGAGCCCAATCATTCATCCAACTATGATGCAGCTTGCATAGAACACTTTACAACACACTCCATGTTCACTGCATCTCATGCTGAGAATGTCACCAGTAATACTGCCAACTAACTCTCGAGGGTCATGTTTTGTGTTAGACCAAAAATTGTTGGATCCAACAGTAAAGGAGACTGGTTATCATCAGCTATCACGTACTACTTTCTGTCGTACATATAGCGAGGGAAGCAAACGAGACAAGTTTATTGCCTGAGGGACTGGGAAACACCTGCTACCTGAGCAAAGACCTTCTTCTTGGCTCCCTTAACCCCCTAGACCAGGGCAAGGCTACCCTAATCTTGGTGGGTCTAGTTGTGTTATAGAAGGGGTCTAGGACTGTATCCTTTCCCTCAGGAGGAACATAGGTTGAATCACCAAAGGAATTAATTTTCCTTATACGGTACAGGAAAGGACCTACAAGAAGACATGATCTGACTCCTCCTTTTCTAAGGGAGAGATCTTAAGACTGTCAGATATAGGCAGCATGTCATTGGAATGATCTGAATCATCATCAAAAGGATCATCCATTCCCGAGCTCACACCCATAGGAGACCAGGCTGAGTCAAAGTTATCAGCTATGTCCCTAGTAAGAGCCTGAGACCTAGGTGGGAGACTGCGTTTCTCTGGTCTTACTGAGGCTCGTGCCTAACCAAGAATGACCTATCGAGGCTCGGGTACCTCAGGTCTCGAAGTGCAGTTCTTCGGAAAAGTCTTCGTGTCCTTCCTCTCTCGAAACTGGGTTGTAAAAGTCGCATGGAGTAAGGATGACTCCTTCCTTGTAACCTCAGTTAGGTGTGAGAAATTTAAGAGCACGAAGGGAAGAACCGCTGCCTCCAAAAGAGGAGCGGATGGTTCGGTCTAGACAGTTTCAACCAGTGACAGCAGATAACTGTCTGAAAACAAAATCTCTTTCAGAGACCTCCAGCCCCTGCTGGTCCTTGGGTGTAAACTAACCCCTGGGGAAGGTGTTGACGGGTAAAATCCTCTATCTTTCCCAATCAGGGCCAAGACCGGTGATGGAGACCTTAGAGTCCACGTACTGCTGGGATTTGGACGACTGCTGTTGAAGAGGAGGAGGGTGAGGAGCAGTAGGAGGAGGAGCCTGTCTCGTCTTAAAGCTCCTACATCTTAGGTCAAAGGGTGGAATGACCATCCCATAGGACTCTGACACCTCGAGAGGGATACTAGGGGTTCTAAAAATGGTATTAGGGCCAGTCTGGAGACCACCTACTGAACTGCCTTGACTAACTCATGAAACCATTGCACACCTTTCGTGAACGAAGTGACGTCCGCTGAGGCGCTGCAAGAATGAGTGTGCTTTGGTTCTGGGTGAGGAAAATTTACTGGTGAATCGATAAATAATGGTAAACTAACTTTTTCTTCTGTATACATTATTCTCTGAAATGCATAAATCCACAAAAAATTACACAAAATATTGGGATCCTATTCCCCTGAAATATTCACTTAACTCTTTTATTTACATCTACAAACCACAAGTATCAGCTCCTGTTCGTAAAGTGTCGTAAAATCAACTCTGAGTTATCTTTCAGGGAAGACCAAAGCATTTGTTATGGTAACTCAACTATGAAGATTCCCACAACAAAACAAAAAAACAAAAAACCAAAAAAAAAAAGGGGGGGGTTCCAGGTTCCTTGTTGCTCTCTCCACAACACTGTGATTGTGGGCACACTTTTAGATGAAGCGTAGAATCAGCTTGGCCCCCAAGCTAGGTCTGTGACTTGGGTAGGGAGTCACGTGGGCTTGCCAGCAGGTTAGGTCTGTGGCCTGGGAAGGTTTGTGACCTGGGAAGGGGGTGTCCAAGGGGCTTGGCCTCCGATAGGTCTGTGACCTGGGAAAGGGAGTTCGGGGTCTTGTCCCCGCCTAGGTCTGTGACCAAGGTAAATTTATGACAGGGGGTGTCCGGCGGCTTGCCCCTGATTAGGTCTGTGACCTGGAAACTACTATGTTAGGTTAGGTGGGTTTGTTAGGTTCTGAGGCCTTTAACAAATCTCGAGAGTGTGAAATAATCATGTATTTTCTGTTTTCGCTCACCAGAAGTACCAGGTAAAGTTATAGTCACGCGGTTTCTAACTGTACCCGTTAGGATGAGGGAGAGTTGTATCACAGAGAATGGTTTATCAGCGGTGGAAATAAAGATCAAATTCATTGAAAGCACAATACAATAATTACAGTAGGAAAAGTTTATTCTTTTGGAAATGTAATTCAGTGTTGTTCTCTGAAGCCTTTGTATATCAGCGGCCAGTTCCTCATGCATTGATTAAAAATGGACATCAACTAACCTAAACTTTCCCCCCTAACCTAACCTACAAGCCATGTCCTTACCTAAATACCTAACGGGGGGCGGGGGGAGGTAATGCCCCTTGCGAACCCCGATAAACTGCTGTATTCTAGGATAGGCATAATACTACATACAAGTGGCCGCTATCATACATATACACCAAATAATCTTTCCCGGATGTGGTATCCCAATATAAACCAGCTTATAGGAGGGAAATTACCAAACTATTGTTATCCACTAACCTCATAGCTTTAATGATACTGTACAGTTCTCAAAAGTCGAACAGAGGGTAAGAATTAACACCGAATTAACACACTTTTGAAACTTATTTCACAAGACGTGAGGGGTGACTATGGATAATGGTTAAAAACATTCACCTATAGTGGTCAGGTAGTCCCACTGAAGTACCATAATCTTATCTTGTTACTGTGTTAACCACGTTACGAAACCACCAATAACTTGCATAAAACGATAATGTACCGTAGGCTCTACCCTCGTTACATAATGGATACAGTTTATTTTTAACATAATATCAGTGGCGCTAGTGAAAATATTTGAGTGAGTGGCAAAATAGTTTCTTTTAAAACTTACCAAGAGAGAATTAGAATGACTTTAATGGAGTAATGAGAGTATGTTCTTAATTACGGGTCGAGAATCGTCTGAATCGGGATCCTGTCATATGTGATTACTAGAGACAGTAGAACAACCCACTTGTTGCGGCCACTTTAGTCTCCTAGATGGTGCAAACTTTGCAAAGCTTATTACCGTCTGATTGAACTCTTACTATAACAATGATGAGACCAAAGAATACTGAAACAATTTAAGTGTTAAGGAAAATCTTAAGCATTTCCTTCATCCCCTTCCGTTTCACGATAAGTAGAAATAATACATTTTTATCAGTTTTGGCAATCTATTGTTGTATTCTTAAATTCCCAAATTTCCTAAGTAATGTGTATTTTTCCTAACTATATGAACATGGGTACTTTGATAGTAGTATGATTTCAGCAAAGATGGAACGGCCAGTAAAAGTTTTAACCAAGCTGAGATAAGAAAAAAAGTCTTCTTTTTCCCTTGGTTACAGCTAATTGAGTGAGGAGTGACTGGTAAGCACCACCACTAATTGTCGAGTCAGCTAGGCTTACACTTCCTCTTTCTTTACCTTAGGCCTGGAACTTGCAGGGTAGTTGAGATGGAAGATGCAACTAAAAGAACTTAGGTTGTAGCGGAAGGCATAAGAAACACACACCTTGACTCACACTTACTGACAGTCAAAGACGTTGTGGTATCTTCAGCACAAACTTTCCCCTTACTTGACTCTTGGTCCTGGACAGAAGTTATTCAAAACTAAACACAGCCTTATACATGTGTTCCTTACAACTAAATGAACATTCAAAATGTAATTCAGATTCAGTATTCATTACTATAATCTGTAATCTATAATTCTTAAAACGAAAACTACAACAGACAACATATAAAACACCTAAACTTAAAAAGAAAAAAAAAATCGATGTCCTAATGAGCAATGTAGTAAAAACTGTTGGTTATCATCTCAGAAACATTGCTTTTATATATATATATATATATATATATATATATATATATATATATATATATATATATATATATATATATATATATATATATATACATATATATATACATATATATATATATATATATATATATATATATATATATATATATATATATATATATATAAAGGTACCTGGATGAAAATTCCGTAAAGAAACTCGTAATAAACTGTGATATTACCAGGATTAACTACTGCAACTCCACCTATTACAATTTACCAAAAGTGCAACTTAGGAAATTACAAAACATAATGAACAGATGAACAAGATTGATAAAAGGTGCCCCACCCTGAGAAAGGATCACCCCTACAATAATTGATGTACACTGGGTGCCGATTGAAACGAGAATTCAATTTAAAATATGCACATTAAACCAAGTTGTCAGAACCAGTCGTCCAAAATACCTAAGACAATTGCTACATATTACGCAGCCAACAAATCATGTTTACACAAGAATAGTTACAGATAGTTTCAAACCATTGTAACCTAGATATATGTCTACTGTAGGCTCCAGATCAGAGCTTTTAGATGTGCGGCCCTGAGACTATAGCCTACAATAAGCTCTCACAAGACATCCGAATGATTGAAGACATTAAGGCTTTCAAGAGGAAACTGAAGACTTTCTTATTCTGTGAGTCGTTTGACAGTGGCGATTTAATCGTAAATGAGCAATATGTAATATGAAATGCTGAATACTCTGAACGAACAAGATAAAATGACAGTAGAGGTCCTGTAGAGAGTGGGGTTCCCCTGCTGTATATATATACGCACACACACACACACACACACACACACACACACACATATATATATATATATATATATATATATATATATATATATATATATATATATATATACACACACACACACACACACACACACACACATATATATATATATATATATATATATATATATATATATATATATATATATATATATATATATATATATATACACACACACACACACACACACATATATATATATATATATATATATATATATATATATATATATATATATATACACACACACACACACACATATATATATATATATGTACATATATATATATATATATATATATATATATATTCATATACTTATACATAACCATGCTAGGTGGTATGTCTTAGCAATCCATATTTGTCAACGGTTCTCCTCGTTTAAGCTTGTCGCACACTGAGCCGGAACGGAACCGCCCCCTAAGCCACCGAAGCCTCGGAACAGAAAAGAAACGATGTTCAGCGCGCACACTGAGCCAGAAGCCACAGAACGGAACCAACGCAGAATTTTATATAAACGAAGGAAGTTTTCCTTAATCATAACTGAGTTTTTATTTACCCTTAAAGTACATTCGTCAAATTTCTGACGTCAGCAAAAAAACAATAATAATAATGATAATAATAATAATAATAATAATAATAATAATAATAATAGTGTAATAATAATAATAATAAACAATAATCACTCCTAAAATCTTTGTATTATATCATTTGTTTACATCATTGTTATTAAAATACATTCGTCAAATTTCTGACATTAGAAAAATATTGGTTGCTATTACACTAACCTCCGAATTCCTCAGCAACCCTCTCCAAAACCACCGCTGCAGTCGTTCTGCGCATGCGCAGCCTGTCAGACGCCACCGACGCTTCAGAAAAAATATCTTTCAAAGAATACTGTGTCGGTTCCGTTATGTTCTGGCGCGTCAGTTCCGTTCTGTTCTGGCCCAATGTGCGCAGCCAGGTAAGAATGTATGCTTTCGATTTCTATCGGACGTTTCGGTTCTGATCGGGTGGTTCCGTTCGGGCTCAGTGTGCGACAAGCTTTAAGCGGATGAGAACTTTGGGTGTGGGGGAAATGCCCCCTAAATCTCGATGAAGTCACTTGCAGCAGGGTGATGGATTGTGTTTCAGACGATAGACAAACTATCTCTTCGGCTTTTACTCCTGATGCCTGATGGATCGGCAGGGATCACTTGCCTTGGTCAGAAAGGCACTGCGCATCACAAGGAATCTAGCCAATGAATCGGAAAGAAAGGATGACAGAATGGCCCCCCATTCCTGGGCGTAGCGGGGTGCCAGATATCTCCCGTTTTATGAATAATAAAGTAAAAGTTGAAAATTGTTAATTGTAATGTTAGATCCATGAACCAAATTGTGAAGTCAGAGCAAGGGGATAATGAATTTATGAAATGCAGTTTGGATATCTTGACCCTTAGTGAAACATGTTGTAAGGGGATTGGTAAGGAAACTTTAGACCAAGGCAGTATATATATATATATATATATATATATATATATATATATATATATATATATATATATATATCTATATATATATACACATATATTTATAAATATATATATACATATATATATATATATATATATATATATATATGTGTGTGTGTGTGTGTGTGTGTGTGTGTGTGTGTGTATCCATTTAGGAAGAATAGATGGAGTTGGAGGAGAAGGGGTAGGAATGATGATGACATCAGGAGCAGAAAAGACATTAACTGAATGGTGAGCTGTAAGAAGTAGATTGTTACTTGCAAAGATAAAATCAAAGCTGTGCAATATAAGTATTATAGTTTACTAAGCACCAACAAATGATTCCCCTGAAGAAAGAAGAGATGAATACTATGAAGAACTGTAAAGTGTAATAATTGAGATCAAAGAAAGAGAAATTGTGATTGGTGACTTCACTGCTAAAGTTGGAAGGGATAATCAAGAAATGCAGAATGTGATGGGTATTGATCGAGGGTCTTGCCAACGTTGCGAATGAAAATAGAGGACATTTGATAAGTTTCTGTTCAACAACGATCTTGCAATTGGGGGTACTCTCTTCCAGCACAAGGACATCCGCAAATATACATGGACTTCACCATGTGACAATTACAAAATTCAAATAGATCACATTTCCATTAATAAAGAGAGAAGGGGGACGCTGAGAAATGCAAGAAACTATAGCTGTGCAGATATTGGTAGTGATCACCAGCTCATTGCCATTCTGAAATTAAAAATGAAGGCACCCAATAGAAAGATACATAGGTTACCCAAGTTTTATACAACTAGGCTTCTAGAAGATGAGCAGAGAGAAATTTGAAACCAAATGTAAAAATCAATTTGCAGTCTTAGAGATTTTAAGAGACGAAGAGCAGACAATTAATGAAGAATGGGGTGATATTAAGACATATATCAGTCAGTTGGTAGTGAAGTTTTGGGACACGCAGTTACAAGGAGAAAGCCATGGATATCAAATGATACGTGGGATACTTTAAAAAGGAGACAAAGACAGAAATTGATTGTTGAAAGTTTTCGAGGAAGTAATGAAAATTACAAGGTACAGCATGCTAAGTATTCCTGTATTGACAGTGAGGTCAAAATAAAAACCAATAATGACTGGAGAGAATATCTAGACAGTAAAGCAGACGAGGCTGACAAAGCTGTGAATACAAGGAGTGGCTATGATGTAAGAATCGCTCATAGAATTACTAATGAAATCTTTACTGGAGCAAAGAAGAAGAAGAAGCATGTACCTATGAAAAAATAGAGATGGACCTGTTATAACAACAGAAGATGAAGAAAGACAACGTTAAATGGAGAACTTTAGTTAGGTTAAGCGTAAGAGATACGAAGGGAATAATTTGATTGATATGCCTGAAGCTGATAAAGACCTTGATGTGCCCATGAATGAATTCAGTGTGTTTGAAGTCGAGCCCATCATTAAAAAACTCAAGAGATGGTAAGCCCCTAGATACGATAGAATAACTGCTGAGATGATACTGGCCGGAAATGAAGTGACTCCCTTAATACTTGCAAGCTTATTTTGTAGAATGTGGCATGAAGAGGCAAAACCTGATGAATGGGAGTTAGGAGTGTTGGTGAAAATGGCAAAAAAAGAGAGAAAACCTGACTGATTGCAGTAATTACAGAGGAATCACACTTAGGTCAGTTGTTATGAAAATATATAGTTTGTTTATTCTAAAGAGACTAGAGAGAAAGATTGATGAAAAGCTGAGAGATGAACAAGCAGGATTTATAAAAGGTAGAATTTGTATTGACCAATTTTTCATTTTGAAACATGGTGTACAGTAATGTGTTGAATATAAAAATCTACTTTTGATGGCATTTGTGGACTATGAAAAAGCCTTTGTTAGTGTGCACCAGACAATTTTGTGTAGTTATTATGGAATTTCTCTTAAATATGTGAATTTGATTTAGTCTGTTCATGAGCATAGCTAGTGCAAAGTTAATGTTAATGGAATCCTATCAAATTAATTTCCAGTGAACAGGGGAGTAATCCAAGGGAATGTGTTGTCACCTATGTTGTTTATTCTTCTCATGAATTTCATAATATGTAGAACAGACGGATGATGATGTTGTCCTTATTAGCAGACCACCACAGGATTTGCAATACTTGCCTACCAGAATGCATGAAATATCACGCTGGGCTCCAGATAAATAGAAGAAAGATAGAGATGATGAGAACAGAATATGCAATGGAAGATGAAATATCATTGCAAGGAGAAAGGATTAATGAGGTGGAATCATTCAAGATATTTAGAACTATTATCTCCAATACAGGGTCTTTAGAATTAAATTTAGTGAAAGATTGAAAAAAGCAAACCAGACAATGGCTAGGTTGAGTAAAAATTGGAAATCAAGTCGCCTGAAATTACATATAAAAATCAGACTTTATATCAGTTTAGTGAGATCGGTGTTACTATATGGACATGAGTCATGGTATAACAATGAAACAATCTCCAATGGATTTATTAGAATTGAGAAAAAAAATCTGAAGGATATTGGGAGTTAAATGGTAGGGCAGGATTAGAAATGAAACTATAAGAGAGATTATTCGAGTGCCATATGTGGATGAAATCATGATAAGTGGTAGATGAAGATGGTTTGTGCATGCTCTTCGCTCTCCCCAAGAGAGATTAGTTCACCAAATGTTTAGCTGGGCTCCACAAGGCACTAGAAGAGTTGGAAGACCCAGGCCTACATGGCTGAGGACTATGAAGCGTGAAATAGGAGATGGTGAATTGAGAAGTATTGAATTAAAAGCTCTAAATATAGACAACTGGCGAAATCTAACCGAGGCCCTTTGCGTCAATAGGCGTAGGAGGAGATGATGTATATATATATATATATATATATATATATATATATATGTATATATATATATATATATATATATATATATATATATATATATATATATATATATATATATATATATATATATATATATATATATTATAGACACCGTTGTTCACACAAGATCGAACTGTCTTTCAAGATCAGTCTGCAGAAATGCTTTACTGAGTTTGGATTGTAACCATCATCATCATCAAATCAAAAGAGCATCCCAAGTCAATTCCATATACCGCACCAGTTGTCAACTTCCTAATCCATATTTTTTCGAATAATCCAGCAAAAGTTTTACACAATACCCATTGATCCTCATCTCTTATGCGAAATCACTGCATTCTAAAAAAGAAGAGCTGTTTTCCACTAGAAGATAAAAAAGAAAAGGAGGAAGTAAGGTTCTATATAGAGAAAAAAACAATTATGAAAACTCCTAGCTAATTAACTTATCACGCCAAATAAATGATAAACTGATTCTATCACTCACAACCAATCCAAGCAAAGATAAACTATTTTGTACTTTTATATAAATCGCTTCCAATAATGTTCATATATAATGATAATCCAACATTCAAACAACACTGCTCTGTATTAAAAAATCAAATAAATAATCGCGCAGGACATTCATGATTCACGACCGTCCTAATCTAACAAAAAAAAAAAAAAAAAAAAAAAAATGTAAACGAACAGTTTCAGTAGCCACTCTTTAAATTTCCAACCATCATCGTTGTAAACTCACTTTCCTTCATGCTAATACATAGGCACTAGCGAATTCAGGGGGGTGGGGTCGCGGGGGATCATAACCCCCTCCCCTGTTTAAGGAAAAAAAGTTTGACTGTTAATCGGGGTTTTCAAGATAAAAAAGTTTGCCTTTTAAACTTAGGGCTTTCAAATAAGTTTGACTATTGAACTTGGGGTTTTCAAAAAAAGGTTGACTATTAAACTTTGGGTTTTCAAAAAAAGTTTGACTTTTAAACTTGGGATTTTCAAGACTAAAAGTTTAACTTTTAAACTTGGGATTTTCAAGACTAAAAGTTTAACTTCTAAACTTGGGATTTTCAAGACTAAAAGTTTGACGGTTAAACTCTGCATATTGGTGGAAAATATTTATTTTGTCAGTTATCTTTATTTTCAGGTTTAATTCTTTAATTAAGTTATTTTGTTTTTTTAAACTTTTTTTCCTACGACACTGATCTTGCTCAAAAGTAAAAAACTATTCAGGATTCAACATTTGAAAATAAATATATGATAGTCACGAGCATTGGTGTCAAACCCATTTTAATCGCAAATATGTAGAGTAGGGTCAATATGAACTCTTATCGCCTTCAATTAACAAGTGGTTTAGGTTTATTTTCTTATTGAATTATCTAACACATAGCCGTTTAAAAAGAAAATCCCTCATGTCTCGACCTATATTTCATTTGAAATCGTATACTATTTGTGGCTGAATGCATGAAAGTAGCGTTTATAGTGATAGTTTCATAAATATCCCTTTGTTGAAATTCTCTGAATTGTATATCCTTCACAATATACAAGGGTAAGTGCAACAGCACTACACACACATACAAACGCACACACACACACACACACACACACACACACACACACATACATATATATATATATATATATATATATATATATATATATATATATATATATATATAGTTTGGGATGAGATGAATTATAAATTTATCCATCTTCTGCCTATTATTTCCTTTAACTCTGCAGTTGTCGCTTAGAAATATATTAAAGTTATATTTCCTGTAAAGGAGAGAACTTTCTTATGAGCAGTTCACTCGTATTCTCTGATTTGAAGAGATCTTCTCTCGATGACTACTAAGTGAGACTCACTTTTAAACAAAAACAGACTGAAATACTATCGCTAAGGATGTTGGGTATTTTAACTGGCCAGACAGTACTACATTCGATCCCTTTTTCTGGTTACGGCTCATTTTGTCTTTACCTACACATACCCCGAATAGTCTGACCTATTCTTTCTACATTCTCCTCAGTCCTCTTACACCTGACAACACTGAGATTACCAAACAATTCTTCTTTGCTGGATATTGTCTTAGAAACATTGCTCTTGTAAAGAAGCATCTGGATGAATATTCTGTAAAGAAACTTGCTATTAAATGTGTTATTACCAGGATTAACTGCTGTAACTCCATCTATTACAATCTACCTAAAATGCAACTTCAGAAATTACAACACATAATAAACAGGAGGAAGACTGATAAAAGATGTCCCACCCCGAGAAAGAATAATACCTACTGTATACTGATTGAATTACACTGGTTGGTAATTAAGACTAAAATAGAGTTTAAGGTATGTAAAGTTACTCAAGTTATCAGAATCCGACACCCAAAATATATCTAAGAGAATTGCTGCACATCGGACAACCAACAAATCATTTAGACACAAGAATAGTTACATATGGCTTTACTTTATCGGAGCCAAGATCTATGTCTACTTTAGGTTCTAAAGTTTTTAAACATGTGGCTCCAAAACTATACAACAAGCTCCCATAACTATACATTAGGAAGACTGGAGATATTAAGGTATTCAAGAAATCGAAGACTTTCTTTTTTTCTAAGCACTTTGACAATTAACAAAGATTATGCTATGTGGTACTCTAAATACTTAAGAATGAATATGACAAACAGATCTTGTAGGTTATGTAATTCGTAGGGATCCCCTGTGTGAAAGGACCGGGAAGATAGCCTTTATAATGAAGGTAAGTAGGTCAATTGTTGCTCTGTTGACAGTATGACAAGATTTCTCAACCACAAGGTACTTATAGTAGATCTTAAATCATTCCTGGTAAGCTTTAATTTCAAAAAACTCCTCTCGCAGGTAGCAACACTAACAACAATTGTGAGGAAAATTCTCAGCATTATTACTATGATTTGAACCGAGTTCCCAAGGTTATACTTTATAACAAACTGCAAAAGTTTATGGGGGCCTAGTTTTCCTCCATTTTATAAAACATATTTTTCTTTAAATCACACTATGGTAAAAAAGAAAAAAGAAAAATACAACTCTAAAGAAAAATGACAATGAAGCTAAATATAAAAAGTGACAAGTCACAAATTCTATAATTTTTCGACAATTAACGCACTCCCCTCCTATCTTGGACGTACTGGTCTTGACTGCCAAGCATTACCACCACACGAAACCCACAAACTTAGGCCTCTGCTAGAATGGTGGAAGTGAGTGTTCCATTGTGTACAAGACTTCTACCATATGGACCTACATTCATCGGGCCTTCTCCCATTGTTCTTCCTGAACTGAGACTCAAAAGGAACTGGATAGGAAAACCCAGGTCCCTATGAACAATGGCTACTCCAACAGGCAGGTTTACCGATAGGTCAAACGTACCATGAATAATTGTTACGATACTGAGTCCAGAAGTGAGAACGGTACTTCCAAAGCCAACCTGTACTGCAAATGCTTTATGCACAAGCAGTACCAAGAAGATGAGAAGGCTATGAAGGAGATTATCAGGAACAACATCATGGCCACATAAGTAGAAACTGAAATCAGCTTGATCATTTATTATCAAACAACGAGGACAAAATTCCTTGTAATAAAGAACAACCAAGCCCCACCAGTGCAGGACTTTCTGAAGAAGTCTAATGTCGTCTATTCTTACCAATGTTCAGTGCGTGGAATGACGACGATGAGACTTTCTAAACTTTTGTCGTACCACATTCAGCAGGGTGCAATCAAGATGCATCAACTCCTGGTGCACTACAAAAGCATCAACAGAGAAAACATTACTGGCAATACCACAATCATTGGCAATGCCCCGGATAGCAGAAGACTAAAGATCCTGGAGGCCCTGTTCATACAGCAGGTAAAACCAAACCCCAATACTACACAAGAAATGTTCTTCCTCCCCTCCTGCCATAGGAACATTAACCAACTCCTCGCCAATAACGATGAACATGAAGTTGATCATCGATCCAACAGCCAGTCTGTGACTGAGTCTCTCCCAACGAGTGCCTCAGCCAATCAGGAAGCAGCTCAAGACATATTGGACCTAAAACTGAGCGGCAGAACAGCTTGCCTGATACCGAGCCCTTGTCAGGGAGCGTCTCAGCCAATTAGCGCCCAGCTCTGGGAGCCCAGCTCAGCATTAGTCAGACCCCGCCTAACCCCGACTACCATGAGTGTAGCAGCAGCCTGACTGTCACTGATCCACTCTCAGCAAGCCCCTCAGCCAATAGGAGAGCTTTTCTGTTCCAGACTGAGTACCACGTCCGGTCACAGGGACCAATCAATGATCAGGGCCTGAATTGACTACCGCCCCGACCTGTATAAATAGAACCAGGCCCGCTTCTACCCTGAAGATGAGAAGAAACACCCAGCACCTTCTCGAAACATGCTGCAGCCGACTCTTTTGGATCCTGTAATTGATAAGTATACTTTTAATAAATTTTTAATAGAATCTTAAAACTTTTCTATGTATTTTGCTCCCCTACCTACTGATGACTAACGTAGTGCAGCTACTGGCGGCTGCAGTACTGTTGAGAAAAGGAAACTTAGTGCAATTGAAAAGCTCAATTACAAAATTATTGCCACTAAGGCAGCTGTAATCTTCAATGAATCCTGCTTGAAAGAGGGTCTACTTTCGAAATAATAATAATAATAATAATAATAATAATAATAATAATAATAATAATAATAATAATAATAATAATAATAATAATAATAATAATAATAATAATAATAATAATTTCCCGAGTAGATTGTCACAACGATAATAATAGTCTTGATACATTGCTATCACTTTACCATTCAAAGAATTTACTACACTTGTCTTCGGAGCACTATGACATCTCAGCACATCCATTTATGAATTCCAGTAAAAAAACAAGATAAAGATTACCGTCTGCAGACAGCATTTTACGCTATAATATTAGTGATACGCCTATCATCCCAATATGTAGCCAGTCGGTATATTCCTTTACAGCTCTTTATCAATAAAATCAATGTGGCAATTGATATTGTTGATAAACTGGCTAAGCCAGTCAATCCATTGAAGTTTCGCACCAGCACCCTATGAAATAATATTACTTTCTAAAATTACTATGATGGTTTTCCCTCGTTGAAACATGTAAAAGCCATGTTATGCTGCTAACAATGCAATGTTTCTTGAATACATTTCTCTATAGTTAATTCTATACTCTTTTTATGAAACTTGTTGTTCCTTTTCTATCATCTCAGTTATCCTAAGTGCCCCTTAGAAGATCAAAATTTAATTTAAGGCAATACTGAATATTGTACAAAAGTATCGATCCGTAAGAGTGTACATTGAAGAATTCCTTTACAATTTGGCGTTAACAAAATATCGTTATAAAAACATTGTTTTCGAATTGACTCTCTAAGAACACATTACTTTAAACTTGAGAGACTAGTTAGTTCTCATAGAATGTCCGACTCCACAATAATTAAGAAATGTCACAGCATGAAAGGTTGTTTTCTTCTTGAACAAACATGGTGGATAATACTGTTATGTATCTCAGTTTCTTAAAGAAATAATATAAAGAGATAAGGTTTATCAGGGACATGGTTATATAATCAGAGAAGTTTTAAAACTTTACTTTTACTTACTTCAAGGGGCGTTTTCTTAGCCCTGACACACATGGAAAAGCATTGTGTTCTGCAGCACTTACAAGATTTGTTTTTTGTACACTTGGAGGAATCATACACTCCAAGGTCGTAAGTGTTCGTAAGTAATTAGAGTATCATATAGACAAATCCACATTAATTGTCAAATTAACAGTATCATAACTTTTCGTAATTAGGAAACTCTCCAACTTTGGTGAATTGATTTCAGAATTAAATGGAAGAATGATTAATCGATCGGCAGCATCTTAAATGTCAATGAAAATTTACACCTGATAAGAAGTTGGGGAAGGACAGCATATATAAGGGAGTCGCAGATATAAGCTTCACCCATATTAAGAACGCTAATAAATTCCTTATCATCATGATACTATAATTCTAGAAAATATACAAGAGGGTGGCCTTTCATTTTCTACTACATTAGATTTAGATAATTATTATTATTACCTCCGCCAACGAAGTTGGAAGGAGGTTATGTTTTTCCCCTGTTTGCATGTTTGTTTGCTTATCTGTGTTTGTTTGTGAACAGCTTCCTGGCCACAATTTCAATCGTAGATTAATGAAACTTGCAGGGATTGACTGTGATGTAAAAATCTGGCTATGATTAAATTTTGGAAGGTCAAGGTTAGAGAACCATGACTTATGAACGTCACCTGTGTGTGACACTGTGAACGTTGTAGAGCACACCCCTCGCTTGTAGCTCGTTTGTACATTGTTTACATGCCAAATACAAATGGAAATCGTTCCTATTTATGTACAAACGATCCGAGGGAGAAGCCATTGTTAAAAGACATTATTGTAAGTGGTGCAACGAGCTGAGTGATGATGTGGTGACTAGTGCCAGCCAAGGGTAATCTAAACGTGGCCATAACAAAAGTGAATGGACTTGAATCTAATGCAACCGGGAATTGTCAAGAATAGTGTTGCTGTGTATTAAAGTTAAGTCTGTTACTAGATCTACCTGATTGTGTGTCCCTACACCACGATATGAACAAACCCGCAAACCTGTGGAGAACGTGAATACAGCAAAAGGGACTCAAAAGGTCAGTAGTATCCAAATGGTTTACAGTGATTAAAGTGATTCACTCTATCAGTAATTCCCTAGTAGGTAATTCACAGTGATAAGCAGCAAAATGGCCGCACAAAGCATTGGTTGCCCAGTGCCTGGATGCACCTATCGAACCGAGGCATCCACAGAGCCCATCATTACCGCAGCGCTCCTGAACGCACACACAACGACCCATGCCCAGGGCCCAGTAGCTCAGTACCACCCGCCAAGCACCAAGGTTGAAAAACTTAAGCGCCCAACGATATCAGCGGCCGGCACGAGTGGGGAGTGGGACTATTTCCTAACTCGTTGGGGCGAATACCGCAAGGGAACCGGGCTCCAAGGGGATGATGTTGTGGTACAGCTCCTTGAATGTTGTGAGGAGAGCCTACGCAAGGACATCACCAGCGCCGCGGGGAGGAGCCTGGTAGGCGAACCGGAGGATGCAGTGCTTAGTGCGATAAAAGCCCTCGCGGTGCGCGGGGAGAACGCGATGGTGGCGCGGGCGGCTCTCTCAAACATGCGACAGGGCCGCGAGGAACCGATACGGGCATTTCACGCCCGCGTGAAGGCCCAAGCAAACACGTGCAAATACGTCAAGAAGTGCATATGTGGACTAAACGTAAACTTTGCGGACGACGTGATCAAAGATGTGCTTGCACGAGGTATCGCTGACCAGGACATCCAGCTGGATCTACTTAGCGACCAGCGGCAGGAGATGTCGCTGGAGGAAACGATCAGGTTCATCGAAGCGAAAGAGTCTGGTAAGCAGTCTGCGTCCCGATTGCTGGACACCCACAGTCATAGCGCAGAGGCTGTCACCAGCTCCTATCGCCGCATCAAGCGCCAAAACGCGGTAAACAGGGGTGATGCACGTCAGACGGATGCAAGTGACGGTGGCAGACAAGCTGTTTGCGGGTACTGTGGTGAGAAGGGCCATGGCAAGAATGCGCCCTGGCGAATCAGGAAGACTGAGTGCCCGGCTTACAGTAGAAAGTGCCGCAAATGTAATCGCGATAACCACATAGAGCGAATGTGCCGGAGTAAATTGGCGGCTGAATCTGCCAACACAGACGCATGCGACGAACAGACGGCAGCATTCGTAGAGTTGTGTGCCATGTCAGATATCCGAACGATCGACGGTGAACAGTTGCTAGCACTAGATCACCACCTGTATGACAACATGTGCGACAGATGGCTCAGGCGGAACTCCCAACCGCAGCCGTTCATAAACCTCCGACTCAGCATCCATGCAGGGGATTACCTCGCCCTGGGATTCAGACCGGTCAAGCGCGCAAGACCCGCAACACTCCCTGCCATGGCCGACACCGGTTGCCAGAGTTGTCTGGTCGGGGTTAACGTTATCGAGCAGATGGGCCTGACGACCGCGGACCTGCTCCCGGTCTCGATGAGAATGAAGGCTGCGAATAAACAAGATATCCGTATCTTAGGGGCAGCCATCGTCCGATTCTGCGGAACACACGCCGGAGATCCGCAAACCGAATCTCGGCAAATAGTGTATGTCACGGATTCGACCGACAGAGTGTTCTTGTCACGCAGCGCCTGCGTCGATCTTGGCATAATCTCCAAAGATTTCCCCACACTGGGTGAGAAGTCGTGCAGTGCGGCAACCACAGACAATTGTACACCGCAAAATGATACATGTGACAATGGTGTGACATCTCAATGCAATTGTCCTCGGCGCACGGCGCCCCCACCTAAACCTACGTCTATCCCCATGCCGGCCACAGAAGGTAACAGGGAGGCCATTCAACAATACCTGAAGGAACTTTACGCCTCCAGCACATTCAACACGTGCGTCCACCAGCCCCTCCCCATGATGGCGGCCCCACCGATGCGCTTGATGGTTGACTCAGATGCTAAGCCCGTTGCCCATCACACACCCATTCCAGTAGCGTTACACTGGCAAGAAACCGTGAAAGCAGGTCTGGACCAAGACGTCAAAATGGGAGTTATCGAGCCAGTGCCTGTAGGAGAGCCGGTGACATGGTGCCACAGAATGGTAGTCTGCGCCAAGAAGACGGGGAAGCCTAGAAGGACGGTAGACCTTCAGGCTCTCAATGCTCATGCCACTCGTGAAACACACCACACCCAATCGCCCTTTCATCAGGCCCGTTGTGTCCCACCGGGGAAACTAAAAACAGTGTTCGATGCCTGGAATGGATACCACAGTGTACCACTGCACAAGGAGGACCGCCACATGACCACCTTTATCACACCCTGGGGCAGATATCGATACTGTGTCGCCCCACAAGGCTATGCCGCGTCAGGCGATGGCTACTCAAGGCGATATGATGAGATAGTATCCGACGTCCGTGACATGACGAAATGCGTTGATGACACATTACTGTGGGCCGACACTATTGAGGAAAGCTTCTACCAGGCAGTCACTTGGCTCGACGTCTGCGGGAGAAACGGCATCACCCTCAATCCCGACAAATTTGTGTTTGGCTGTCGCGAGGTAGAATTCGCCGGCTTCACCATCTCAATGGACAGCGTGCGCCCTTGTGCGAAATACCTGCAGGCAATATCAGACTTCCCACGCCCGAAGAACATTACCGACGCTCGATCTTGGTTTGGCCTAGTAAACCAAGTGTCTTATGCTTTCAGTATGGCTGAGCGCATGCTCCCATTCCGCGAGCTACTGAAACCCGATAAGGCATTTACGTGGACCGACGATCTTGAAAGCGCATTCCAAGCATCTAAAGAGGCCATTGTAGATGAAATTACCAACGGGGTGCGCATCTTCGACAAAACCAAGCCGACATGCCTTGCGACCGATTGGTCTAAAGAAGGCATCGGGTTCTGGCTATTCCAAAAACATTGCCAATGCCCAACAGACAAGCCATTCTGCTGCCGCGAAGGTTGGAAGGTGACCCTAGTCGGGAGTCGTTTCACGCACCCAGCCGAATCCAGGTATGCCGCGATAGAGGGGGAAGCCCTGGCGGTAGCCGATGCCCTTGACAAATCACGCTACTTTGTCCTCGGCTGCTCAAACCTGGTCATTGCGGTAGATCACAAGCCACTATTAAAGGTGTTGGGGAACCGATCCCTGGATGACATCCCGAATCCCCGACTGCGCAACCTAAAGGAAAAGACACTGCGCTGCCGCTTCCGCATCGTATACGTGCCAGGGATGCGCAACAAAGCAGCTGATGCCATTTCACGTCATCCGAGAGGCGACACCAACCCAGAAAAACTGTATCTCCCTGACGACAATGCATCAGTCTGCGACCACTCCATACCGTCGGTCCACCACGATATCCTTGCCGGCATACGCATGAGGGACTGTGACACATGCACGATTGAAGAGCCCGCATACCTCACAGCCCTAGATTCCCTTCCAGCGGTCACCTGGGACCGTGTACGGGAATCTACAGCAAGCGATCCCGCCCTTCACGCGCTCACAGAGTTCATCGAACATGGGTTCCCGACATCAAAAGATGACATGCCACAACACCTCCGTGCGTACTACCACCTACGGAACGAGCTCATCACCTTTGATGGTGTCGCATTGTTCAAAGATCGTGTTATCATCCCGACGTGCTTGCGCCAGGGTGTCCTTTCCGCATTACATTCGGCACATCAGGGTGTTTCCATGATGACTGCTCGTGCAGAGGCATCAGTGTACTGGCCAGGCATTACCGCAGACATACAGGCGACTAGAGATAACTGTGAGGATTGCCACCGCATGGCCCCCTCCCAACCATCCGCCCCCCCTACCCCACCCGTCTTGCCTGTTTACCCATTCCAGTCAATGTGTGCCGACTACTTCACTCACAAGGGCGCCCACTACCTGGTAATTGTGGACCGATACTCGAACTGGCCACTTATATCAAAGTCTACCAGTGGTGCCAAAGGACTAATTGACAACCTGCGCCGTGCATTCGTCACGTACGGAATTCCTGAGGAACTTGCCAGCGATGGTGGGCCAGAATTCACGGCAACCGAAACACGGGGGTTCTTGAGAGACTGGGGTGTCCACCACCGACTGTCATCAGTAGCATTTCCACACAGCAATTGCCGAGCGGAAATCGGAGTGAAAACGATGAAGCGCCTGATTACTAACAACACGGGGACAAATGGAGACCTAGACACAGATGCCGTTCAGAAAGCAGTCCTCCAGTACAGGAACACTCCAGACCCAGTCACAAGAATCTCCCCAGCCATGTGCGTCTTCGGTCACCCGATCCGCGATCTCATCCCTATCCTTCCTGGGAAGTACAACCCCCACACCACATGGCGCGAAACCCTGACATCCAGGGAAGAAGCCCTACGCAAGCGCCATGTCCGCATGATGGACACTTGGTCACAACACACTCGCCGTCTGCCACCCCTACGGGTTGGTGACCATGTTCGCATTCAGAATCAAACTGGCCCACATCCCACCAAATGGGACAGGACCGGGACAGTCGTCGAGGTAAGGCAGTACGACCAGTACGTGGTAAAGGTTGATGGCTCGGGCCGAGTATCGCTGCGCAATCGGAAATTCCTGAGAAAGTTCACACCGGTTACGACCCCGACAGAGCCGCAAAATATAACCTATGGTGGCATACCCCTTCAACCACCCGCAAGCGCGGCCCCGACCAAGCCGAAGGAGACTAACCGACACGTATCAACACCGCCGGACCCGCCTGCTGACCAACCACAACTGCTGGCTGACCGACATTACCCAACATCAGTCGATCAACCTCCCCAACTCACGCCTGTAAAGCCGGCCAACCACACTCGCCAGCTTATACACACAACGCCGAACGACCAAACTCCACTGCCCCCACCAGCAACACCAAGTCGTGTCAGACCTTCAACGCCAGCCGCTCCACCCCAACTAGCAAATCCCATCCCACCAATTGGTCTCGCCGTAGGCCGGCCATCCAGGACTGTCAAAACGCCCAAATGGCATGAAGACTATGATTTTTCATCTCATGATTAACATGTCTATATCCAATGTCGTAGAATGCTCGATCGACCTGATATTATATCAGACATTGCATTACTTTCATCAGTGTAATTATTGCTTTGTGTAACTTGACTAGTTTGAAGAATGTTTGATGAACCTGTTATTAGACTAGATGTCATATTACCATCCTCATTACATTCATTTATCAGTATAATTTACAGAACTATCAGGCTGTTCAGTGAAGATTTTCCATTTTAAACTCAATGACCCAGTTAATTACTGTTCAAACTTAATCAGTCTCTTCCTAGCCGATCAAGACTTGGGAGGAGATAGAGAACCATGACTTATGAACGTCACCTGTGTGTGACACTGTGAACGTTGTAGAGCACACCCCTCGCTTGTAGCTCGTTTGTACATTGTTTACATGCCAAATACAAATGGAAATCGTTCCTATTTAAAGGTCATAGATCAAGATCACGGTCAAGCAAAGTGTCCAATTCACGTAGCCTAATCAGCCATAAGTTTGGACATCGTTTTCACAGAGGCTTCAAACTTGGTTCATATTTGAATGTATGAAAATCCACGATAATTGCTATATGTTAGGGTCGAAGGCCAAGGTCAAGTCTAAGGTCAAGGACATGTGTGAGAAATTCCTCCCACAACTATTTAACATAACATTTTTGTGTGTGCATCTGTATAACCGTAATCTTCCTCTTACAGTAAGGTTATTAGTATTGGGTGTTCACACAGGTTATTGATTGATTTATAATTGAGAATTGCCGTTTGTCGGGTAAATGGCAAACAGGAATTATGTTATTGCATTTGTGTCTTTATTCACGAAACCGAAATTTGTATGTCTTCGTATTTTGTAGAAATATCTTCTTTGTTGCATATTATGATAAGAGTTAAAGAACCACATCTTACGAGACAATGACACTCTTACGTTATTGTTTGTTTCATGCATGACTATGGTTTTAGTATGTCGCATTTTACGTATGGTCAATCACCGTAAAATATGGGTCTTACACAAGGTAAGGCAATCTATACAGACAGACAGACAGACATGCTTACAAAACGTTAATAGATGTTTCAGTTTTAATAATATTCTTTTATGCACTTCCAACGAATGTGTTGTACAGCGTGTGGTAGTAGTTGAAGGTGTTACTAACTTGTTTACATCTCACCAGAGAATCCATTAGGTGAGGTCAAAGGTAATGAGGGCTGTGTTCGCCCTATGATTCACCTAGTTCGCGCTCCTGCATAGATTTATGGGCGTGACACTACCCATAATCATATTTGTCACACACCACCAACCAGCTAATTACATTAAAAAATGTGTTTAAAATTGCATACGGTGTGTTTTGATTTTGTTTTTATGATCTTTGAATTTGCTTCAAGTTTTTTTTGAGTTAATGTAAATCTTGTAGGCAGTCTTACATACTTTGTAATTGTATAACTTGTCTCCTTTCCTTGTATAAAATCTGAATGCACGACGAAGGAGACAGCTTTTTGCTCAGGGCCTCAGGCTCAAACTTTGAGCTGATCTGTTATTGGGTGTCGTGGTGGTGGTGGTTGTGTGTGTGTATAAGACTAGAAGTGGTGATTTACCCTTATTCTTTTAACTTTGTCGTAATTTTGTTAAAGTGCCATTGACTTATAAATCCCTTGAGTGTGTCTTTGCATAATCACTCATTTAAGTAAAATTTAACCTTTAGCTATTATAGTAAGTTTGACTACAATTTATCAAGTGCGTTTCGATATCCTCCATTGATTTATGTTCTTGTTTTAATGCATAGTTGGTAATTAAGAATCGATCTGATACTTACTTAACCGCAAGGTGTTCATACTAAGAAGTTTGTGCAACTTATAGAAAACGAGACTACAAACTGCGGTCCGAGAGAGAGAGAGAGAGAGAGAGAGAGAGAGAGAGAGAGAGAGAGAGAGAGAGAGAGAGAGAGAGAGAGCGCGCAAACTTGTCTCGTTGTATACTATTGAAACTTATGAGCTGAGCTCATGTCAGTAGGGACTGCTCGGTAGATGAAAGGACCTAGAGTGTAGTCCTATTGTTGAGAGTTGTACGACTGCAGTACTATTGAATATCGGTTATACTAATTAATGGTTTATTGGCGAAGAGAAATCTCCCGTTATTTCTTAAAAGCCGTAATGGGAGCAGTGGTAGTTGTTACGAAAAGACTTTTGTAGCGCCTTTATAGTCAGTAACAACATTAAGTATAGTGCACTTTATCCATCACTTTTTTTCACCACAACATGCATAAAGTCAAATTCCGGTCATCACCCATACGGCCACAAATTTAACTGTAAAGTAATGAAACTTGCGGGGATTTTAAACTATGTAAAGAGATGGAAAATATTAAATTTCTAAGGTTAAAAATCAAGGTTACGGACGACAAAGCGTCCAAAATCAGTCGAAAGGTCGAGAAATAAGCTGCCCTGGTGGAGATCTGCGCTCTACTGAGTGCCCCTCCAGTTATTATTATTATTATTATTATTATTATTATTATTATTATTATTATTATTATTATTATTATTATTATTATTATTATTATTATTATTATTATTATTATTATTATTTCTTTACTTGTATTATTCGTAGTATCATAATTATTAATAATCACAAATTCTGAAGAAAAGCAAAAAAGCCGAAATTAGTACTAATTCTTCCACGCAGCAAATCGAGCTTATATGAAATATGGACAAGAAGCCTTTAATGAACCTAGTTAGCTGTAATCAATTAAATATTTGTCACTGTATACTCGTTCAGCTATCAATCAAATCTAAAAGAAAAATAGAAAAGATT
Source organism: Palaemon carinicauda (assembly GCF_036898095.1). Taxonomy (NCBI): domain Eukaryota; kingdom Metazoa; phylum Arthropoda; class Malacostraca; order Decapoda; family Palaemonidae; genus Palaemon; species Palaemon carinicauda. The sequence goes on along the minus strand of NC_090725.1, from coordinate 118,766,606 downwards.
GTTTAAGTGTACAAGCAATAGATATCATATCAAACTATTGCTATTATATAGTTACTGAGAACATTAGCCATGTGGCCAATTCTAGCAAATGACATCTAATAGGGGCACATGTTGCCGAAGCAAAACTGATATTCAATTCTTCAAGACAAAACTGACAAAAATCTTCAATAAACAATCATGCGACTTGTGAAAGAGCCCTGCAAATAGTTCAAGCACTTGGGATAACTTAAGGATCATCGTACCTGGATTGCTTTGATTAAATTTCTGTCTCAATTTATCAATAGTTCTTAGTTTACCCGTAAAATGCTATTCTTTTTACTATTCGTGAAAGAATTGAAGTCATCGCCTGATTGCATAAGCTGTAGGCATTATACAGAACGTTTCTTTTCGAGCTAGCTATTTTTATTCGTTGTGAACGAAACCACAGAAATTGTTTACGTTTTGTAGTAGTTGACTGGGAGTCTTGCCAAAAGATTTCCAATAATAGTTAAATACATTGTTCTACCGTTTATTCTGTAAATAATTAGACAATGGAAGGGGTCGGCTCCGAAGTTAGCCTGAAGATACGAGTAAGTATAATCAAAGAGGAAGTTTATGCTAAGTATGACTAGGTTAAGCTATCATCTTTAACCCTTGTAGTATACACTGCTATAAAATATAATTCTATTAATAAAACATCCACACATACCTAAAATCTGACTACTACAACTAATTTTCAATATTTGTTTTTGGTAGGCTATATTTTGTTGGAAGTTTACAAATTTAGGACAGGTATGTCAAGGGAAAATATTTTGAACTAGGTTACCTCATACAAAAGGGTCAACTGGAGAAAGTAATGGAACATTTTCGCTGCTTCGGACAGGAATGCTTTTATGGTTTTTAAGATATAATAGTGATGAGGTTATGTGCAATTTTCTCATCATTTTTGTCGAAAATCAGTACTGTATTTTACCAGTGGAGCAGTGCCACCTTTCAAAACTTATTTACATTACTTGTAAATTTACAGGTGTTGCCAGGACCAGGTTTCATACATGATATATATTTATCTACCATATACAGTGTATTTTGAATAAGTCAGGTTTTTTTTTGTGTGTGCCGAAAACACAAAAATTAAATAAGGGAAACTGAGGTGATTTGTTGGGTGAAATTATAGAATGGTGCAATAAATGGTTTGCAGAAAATAGGACTGGCTTTTATATATTTTGTAGTGTTTTGAACATTTTTGATAATTATTCCTGGCAGAAATTCATAGATTTTGATTTATGCTGATTTGACTACCATAACTGAAGAACTATGGCTTTGTGCTAGTTATCGTCATCAATTACATTAGAAAAACCTTGAAATATAGTGCATTAGTCTAATTGTGTTGATATTTAAAATAACTTTTTTAAACTTCTGCCAGCCATCGCATTAACAAGAAAAGTTACTGTAATCAAAACCAAGTAATAGTAATGATATGATTGGAGTTTTTGATTACCAGGAGACACTGACGCATAGAAAATGCGACCTTCCATCCCATTTTTCATGGCGTTGTTCCTCCATGTTCGTAGAAGGGTTCATCGTATTACGAATAATTCCTTAATTAATTGAGCTAATGGTTTATTAGTTTTTGCTCTGCCGTATGCACGCTTCGCTTGCCATTAAACATTATCTCATTTCTCCTATGTTCTGGCAAGCAGAACGTGTTTCGCCACACCATTAGCCCTGTGGGCTAGTATTTCGGCGTTGATTATCAATTATACAAACTTAATAAAGTTGTGAATACACACTTAACAAAGGGGTGAGTTTTAGCTTCATACTCCAGCATCTTTTTGAACATGGACTTGGCTTTCATCTTCAATGATCAGACTAAATATATCAAACACACGTTTCTACCATAACATTTTATTGTAAACATGATGAATAAAATAAGAGCTATGATTATTTTGCATATTCCAATATTGAAAATAAATAACCAAAAGGGTTACAATATAGAATAAAAGGTTGGGCCCTTTATTCTGTTCAACAAGTAACTTAGGACAGAAGCACCACCTATTAGTATCTTTATGAACTAGCTGGTAGAGTGAGGCTCCTGTGATATATGCTAAGATGACAAAAGGAGCAAAACAGGTTTTTTTTTATCTGAATCTGTAACTTTGTTAATAAAGGTTTCCGCCAGTAGTATATGTGATTAAAAATACTGTAGTGTTTGTTCCGTAACCGAAATACAAACCACGCTATTTACATTGGGTTTACTTTCGGCGTAGCTGAAATTGACGAGCCATTAGATTTTAATGAGGGTTTACTACCCCGCGCTAGTTAGCAGGGGTAGGGGGAGGGGTAGCTTGGTACCCCTCCCCCCCTCACACACCGGTGAAATGTCTCTCTTCACTTTTGGCTCGGACGATGAACAGATGTGCCTGTCTTCGTCCTCGCTTGGCAGCCATTATTTGTTTTGTCTTTACTTAATCACTTACTTTTCTTTTACTCAATATATATGTAAACATTTTTTCGTGTTTATGTATATATTTGAGTATAGAAATCAGTAAGTTTCCTTTCAGAGTTCGTGCTTGTGTGTATAGTGTACGATATCTCCGTGGAGCCCTCGGCAGTTAGGCCACCACGGTGTAAATTCATGGGTCGCGATCGAGTTTGACTACGGTCTTTCTCTCTCTCTCTTTTGAGATCGTTCACCCTTTGCTATGTTTTACCTTTACTACGTCTGAGTAGCTTCCTTCCCGGGTGGGTGGGGTTGCTACGCCGTACGTTTGTCTCAATTAGTTTATGAATCTAATTGTATTTGTTGGTTTTTCAGCTTTTGTAGAACGATTCCTTTCGGGGTTTTCGTTCTTTATATAGTGTTCATTCATTTTTAAATTACATAATTACATAGTTACATAATTATAATTGTTATAATTCTGTGTTTGGTATAGCTCTCCTTCCGTGAGTGTAAGTGGTTGTGAGGGCACGTGCCTGTTGTGTAATTCTTGTGTTCTTTTCCCTCAGGATTCCTCTTCGGAGTCTTCCCGGGGGAATGAATGTTAACTAATGATTTTTGTTTTTATTTTTCACAGTTAATGATCTAGTTCGTTTCTGTAATGTGACAACGGAGTTAGCTGTCTTGTTGAGGCCTGGGGAATCTGCTGTTGCTGCCTCCCCTATAGATCTTCGTCATGGGCGTGTCTCCTTCTCCTGGAAGTACTCCCGTGACGACTGACAGCTCTCCACTTCATTTTAGAACACTGGAGGCTCGCCTCCTTGGGTGGGTAACTTTCCTTCCGAGGGAAGTTTTCCTGTCCAGGCTTGAGTTTTTTTTCCCTTTGGGGGGATCTCCTCTTGCCTTTTTTTCGTGCGACTATGCTCTTGGTGCTGAGCGGTCGCACCTGCAGTTACGCTCAAGGGGCTGGGCAACTGCAGGAGCCCCTCTTCGGAGGATTGCTCTTTTTAGGTCACTGGCTGACCCGTCTCTTCTACGAAGTGTTTCTCTTTCGTTCGCGAGGGAGGACACTCATAGAGACTCCTCTTCGGAGGACTCTTCTGCTGTTGTTGCTGTTGGCCGCCTTCGCCGTAAGGCTCACTGTCCGCTACGTCGTAAGGGCCTCCCATCTCCTTATAAGGGTGCTAAGAGGCGCCTTTTTTAATCTTCTCCTCGTCGTATGCAGCCTGCAGCTCCTCCTGTTTAGATCTCTCTGGGGATCGATCTCCAGCGCCTTCCAGACCTTCCGCCCCTGGTGTAGATGGACAGCAGTCTGACCTCGTCATCCGACGGGCAACGGTCCCTTCGGGGCAAAGGGTTGCCTCCCACGGTGTGGGTGCTTCCCTTGCGCGTCAGGGTTCCCCTGCGCGCCCTTCTGCAGTGTTAGCGCACAGGCGCTCTCCTGCTCGTCAGCGTTCTCCTGATCGCTAGCGCTATCCTGTTCGCCAGCGCTCTCATGGTCAGCGCTCTCCTGATGATCATAGCCCCTCTGCTCGCCAGCGCTCTCCTGAAGACTCCGAACATCCTGCTGTTCCTGTTGTGCGCCCTGCGCGCCATCGGTCTCCTGAGCGCACTAGATATCCTGCCCGTCAGAGCGCACCTGCGCTCCCAGTTCCTGATACGCGCCCTGTGAGCCCACGTTCGCCCGCGCGACCTAGAACTTTGGTTCAGGTGTTGGACAAGGACTCTTCTCTCCTCGCCCTCGCGATCCGGCTCGTCAGCCTGTTCCAGCGCAGCAACGCTCGCGGTCGTCTACGCGTGCTTCTAAAGCTACTGTACGCACAGGATTCCACGCTTCGCCCTTCTGCTCGCCAGCGATCACCAGCTCGCCAGCGATCACCAGCTCGCCAGCGACCACAGACGCGTCAACGTTCGCCTGCACGTCAGCGATCTCCTGCGCGTCAACGATCCCCAGCGCGTCAGCGATCCCCTGAACATCGGCGATCTCCTGACCGGCCGCGTGATCTTTCGCCTCCGCGCAAGCGCCACCATGCACCAACGCGCCATCGCTTGCCTACGCGCCAGCGTTCACCAACACGCCATCGATCGCCTGCTCGCTATCGATCTTCCACGCGTTACAGGACACCATCAGTAGCGATCTAGCGCTCGCCTGCTTTGGACCACGATCTCCGGTAGCTGAGTCTTGCCGTAGATCTTCCTCCTGCTCCCCAGCGCTCACCTTTACTTCTGTCCTTCTGTGCACCAGCTTTCTTCAAATCGCCAGCGCACATCTGCGCGCCCTTTCCTGCCACGCACCAATGGGCGCCAATGGTTTTTCCTGAACGTCCAGGATTGCCTGATTGACAGCTCGCATCAGCGCTCGCCGTCAACCGTCCCTAGTCTCTTACGCGTCAGCGATCTCCTACGCGCCCGCGCGATTCTTCGCCTGCGCGCTAGTGTTTTGTTAACGCACCACCGCTCGCCAACGCGCCGTCGCTTGCCAACGCGCCATCGCTTGCCAACGCGCCTTCACGCCTTCACTCGCCTATGGGCCATCGCTCGCCAAGACGCGCCATCGCCCGCCTACGCGCCATCGGTCTCCCGACCGCCTGCGCTCGCCCGCGTGCCTACGCGACCACACGCCCACAGGCCCGCGCGACCGCACGCCCACGTGCCCGTGCGCCTACGCCCATGCGCACCAATGTTCGCCCTCGCGCGAACCTACTGTGTTCCATCGCGCGAGCGCCAGCTCGATTCCTGCAGTAAGCCATCGCTTGCCTACGTGTCATCGCTCGCCTGTGAACTATCGGATTCCGACCGCCAGCTCTCGCCCTTCCAACCACGCCCGCCCTCCTTCTGCGCTCCCTCGCGCACTTTTGTCTGCGTGCCCGCGCACGGGCGCTTCCACGTTCGCCCACGCGCGAACCATTGATTTACCATCGCGCGAGCGCTAGGGCGATTGCGACCGCGATTCCCGTCGGGGTTTTGCAACACGGTCAGCCTGGCGAGTCTTCTGGAGCGCGTATTTCCAGAACACGGTCTTCACCCCGTAAACGCAGAGCATGGCTCGTGCTAGAGCAGGAAGAATCTTCAGGGAGGTCTGAGCAACATTCTTCTTTCCAGAACCTGGGTTAGTCCTTTCTCTTCGTCATTCCCTGGAAGGGTCTTGCCAGGAAGTTTTCCTTTCGAGATTTCTCCGTCGAGCAAGGGGTGACTGGTTTAGCCCTTCCTCTTCACCTCTCGTGGAAGGGGCTTACCAGGCCTTTCCCTCCTCGGTTGCGACCCGAGGGTTTGTACTAGGAAGCCCCAGGAAGATCATGGGTACTTTCCTCCTCTCGGGCTCAAGCACCTTTGCGTTCCGTCGCCAAGTTTCGAACTTGCGGGCAACCTCGATGTTGGAGCATCTAGACGCAGTGTCCGAGGGCTTCCTCTCGGGTGTCTCATCAGTGAATGTCGACAGGCTCAGACACTCTTCCATCCTTGGGAAGAGCTTGTTTTGAGCCCAAGGACAGAGAAATGGACAGTTGTTGTGCGGAGGAAGTCTAATTCCGTTTTCACTCCTCCAAGGCGCTTACTTCCAGACCCAGCAGGCCTCTGACGCCTCTTCATTCAGCCTCGTCAGCCTAAGTTATTGGAACCGGCTACGGCAGCTAAGACAAGGTGTACAATAGCAGTCCCCTCCTGTCAGGGACAGGTAGCACGGGAGGCTCTCCCGGGAAGGCATAATCCTAGAGGGAGCGGCAGAGTTCACAAACTCTAGGATTGGCAACCCCCCTTGCAGGTCTCACGCTAGGGGGATGCCTAAGGTTACTTGTCCGGATAACAGCTTCCCGATGCTGATTCCTGCACGATCTCCGTGATCAGCCAAGGATATCGCGCCTCGCTCTTACCATCTCTCCTTCACTGTCAGCGAATCCAGTGTCACTGAGCCTTTATGCCATGGGGTCGGCAAGAGGTTTGCCCGTTGGGCAGAAGGATCCATGCCTTGGGAGAAGGTCCTCCATAGGGTCGTCGACGGCTTCTTCAGTCGATCCTTTCTTGTGGGAAAGCATCTGAGACGGGAGTTCCGTCGTCGACCTCTCAGCTCTGATCAAGTTTGTCGAACAAACTTCGTCCAGCGTGGAACAGCAGAGTCGATCAGACTGGTAACGAGACTGCAGGACTCCCTAGGCCCTGGATCGGAAGGACGGGTACTTCCAGGTTCCATTCCATCCATCTTCCAGGAAGCTCTTGGAATTCAGCCTAGACTACAGGTGTTCCTGCTTAAGATGCGGTGTGGCGATCCCGCCGCGGCATCGCAGGTTTTTCACCAGAGAACTCTCCCTGCTTTCCTCATGGCCGCTCAGGAGCAGGCTTCCGCCTCCTTCGCTTTTTGGAGGTCTGGTCAACTCCGGTAGTCTCGGGTTCGACCTTCTTCAACACCGGGACAAGCTTCCGGGTCTTTACCAAGAGTGAGGGATCATGGTAATTTGCTAGAAGCCTTCTCTACTTCTGCCTCAACATCTGGAGTATCTAGCCATGATATTGACTCCTTCTCCGAGCCTTCCCTTCAGTTGACTGTGGCAAGGCTGAGGAGAGTCGCAGTACCTGTTCTCAGTCAAGGAGAGCTTTCAGCCCTATCTTGGAACATTTCCTGGGTCTCTTTTCCTCATTGACCTGTCTAAGTCCCGAACGGTCGCCTCAGGATAAGTACCCTGTGAGGCGGCCCAAGTTCCGGTGGTATCAAAGCAACGATTAACCGGACTTTCTGCCCCCTATGGGACCAGCGGAACGTTTAGACCGGCAATGGGTGTTGACCTATGGAACCTCTTGCATGGGAGTGGATATTCTCGTCCTTTCCCCACATTTGATGCTGTTCTCGGACTCGTCAAAGAAAAGGTGGGGGGGGGGGCATGTTCCGGTTCAGGCCTATGGTCAGGACCTGAAGGGTACCTCCTCATCATTCAGGTAGGCTTAGAGGCCGTAGTCTGGCCCCTCTACAGATCCTACAGATCCTGCCGAATCGCTCCGTGCGCGACAACTTCATAATACTGGCGTATTCCAACCAGCAGGGAGGCGCATTTTCATACTTTCGCATCTTGCAGTAGAGATACTGAGATGATCCGAAGTCCTCTCAATACCACTATCGTCTCGCTCATTCCGGGCAGAGGAATGTTCTCTCCGACTATCTGAGCAGAGCTTTACAGATAGAGATTACCTGGGGGTCTTTGGCTTATAGTAACCAGCAAGTCCTGGCCTGGGGGACCTGATCACGACAGCCTGGAACTTCAAGCTTCCTCTGTTCTTCCCCCCAGTCTCAGACCCCAAGACACTTTGGCAAGATGCTTTCCGGTGACGGTGGGACAACATCGACGCCTGCGTCTTCCCACCATTGTTGTCTGTTGAGAAGGGGTCTCAACAAGACCAGGTTGTCTGTCAACCTTTCGGTGGCCCTGAGAGCTCCGCTGTGACTATACGCAGAACGGTTTCCGGACCCTCTGCATCCCCTGACGGAACTCCCGGGAGAGCTTCTTCCACGACACAGGCTACTCAAACAACCACACTACAACTTCTTTCACGAGCCGTTGCATCGCTTCAGCTTCACGCCTGGAGACACTACACCGCCTCCTCAAGAAGAGACAACCCGCTACAGTCGCGGAGCGGAGGTCGCGTCACCTGCGATAGTCATCCGCAGTGGTCTACCAGGCGAAGTGGAGAGTCTTCTGTGGTTGGTGTCGTGGGAGAGATACCTCTTCCCTTGAGGCCTCTTCTCCAGCAATAACGGAGTTATTGCTTTTCGGCGGGAGGAAACTGTTTTCTGCTCTCGGCAGTGAAGCCTATCGCTCAGCCTTTCCCTGGCCTTCAGGCTGAAAGGAATAGACTTTTTCCTTACCGCTGGACCTTTCTTCGCTCATGCGAAGCTACGAACGTACTTGCCCTCAGTCAGAGTGAGACCTCCTCCATGGAGCATGGTTCGGACTCTTTAGTCCCTTAAGAAATCTTCTCAAGAACCATTACATCAGGCCTCTGATCGTAATCCGTCTTGGGGGACGGTGCTCCTGCTCACTCTGGCCTCGGCCAGTGTGTAAGCAATCTTCATGGTCTCGTACGACTCCGCCCTTTCAAGAGAATAGGGGAAGGCAACATTCAGGTTTGCTCCTGAGTTGTTTTCTAGACTCAGAATCTTGGAGTCCCGGACCTTCGGTCCGACTCCTTCAAGATTTTGAGTCTCCATTCTGTATCAGATGACCCAAACCTTCTCCTTCTTGCCAGTAAAGGAATCGAGGGGTTATCTTTGAGAACAGCTGCAGTTTGTCCTCACGTGCAAGCCGGTTTGGGAGCACAGGGAGGACACGGGAGAGTCACCTGTATACCTCTTCAGCTCGGACTCAAGGACATTCATCTCGACCTGAATCCAGACCCTCCCCCGTCACGTCGCCCTACAGCACGATGTCGGATACATCGCAACGTCCCTCGCCTTCGAGTAGAACTACTCTGTGACGCAGTTGCTACAAGCTGGAGTCTGGAAGCGTCTAATGACCTTCGCAGCCCGCTTCCTGCAGGACGTGACCCACAGGAGTATCGATACGTTTCTATCGCTCTGTGGTGGCTACACAACAGCTGGTCTAACCTCAGGACCCTTTTTGGACAGGTAGCAGAAGGTTGAGGGCATTGTTATCAGGTTTTAGACTGCATGAACGAAAGAAGTATGTCTGGCCCTTACTTCTTTCTTCATCGTCCCCTCTACTGGGGAAGCAGCATCCTGGTCTCTGCATAGCTGACCTCAAACCTCTGCAGGTAAACCATGCTTCCTTGTGTTCTGAGTATTGAGTCAATACTGTCGCGTCCCCCATACCCTGACGAGGTGGAATTTGTGAACGTCCTAACCCAGAGTTCCTTCTGGAACTCCAGGTCAACTGCCTAGGACGGGTCACACTTTCTTCCTTCACACACAAGCTTATGTAGGCCACATGTTTCCTTGCGGAGCAAGGAACTTGTGAGGTGCAGGGATTCCTTTTCTCGAGTGCGACTCACTCGGATTCTGAGTCCCCGGGTAAGCCAAAGCCAGTATGGCTGGGGACTTTCCACCCTTCCTAAGGGGTTAGTCACCCAATGTAAATAGCGTGGTTTGTATTTCGGTTACGGAACAAATGACAAATTCGGAGATAATTTGTATTTTTCCTAACCATACAAACCTTAGCTATTTACACATATTTGCCCGCCAGCCCTATCCCCCAAGTCAAGTCCTACCTCTAAGTGAAGTGAGACATTTCACCGGTGTGAGGGGGGAGGGGTAGCAAGCTACCCCTCCCCCTACCCCTGCTAATTAGCGCGGGGTAGTAAACCTTCGTTAAAATCTAATGGCTCGTCAATTTCAGCTACGCCGAAAGTAAACCCAATGTAAATAGCTAAGGTTTGTATGGTTAGGAAAAATACAAATTATCTCCGAATTTGTCATATTTCTGAAGATCTATTCAATTGTGCGAGTTTCATGTCATAACTAATATTGCATTGTTTTATAATTGAACCATTTGTAGCACGTCGGGTATGTTGTGAATCTTCCTTAGTACTTGTCCAATGATTTTATTCTGTAGACATGAAGTTGTTAATTGTAATAAAAGATACGATTTGTTCCGTAACCGAAATACAAACCACGCTATTTACATGGGGTATTACTTTCGGCGTAGCTGAAATGGCGAGCCATTAGATTTTTAACGAGGGTTAACTACCCCCTCACTAGTTAGCGAGGGGCTAGGGGAGGGGTAGCTAGCTACCCCCCTCACACACCGGTGAACTGATTCACTTCGCTTTTGGCACGGGTGATGGGCAGACATGTCTGCTCTCACCCTCGCATGGCAGCCATTAATGTTTTGTCTTTACTTAATTACTTACTTTTTCTTATACTTAATATATATATAAACATTCTTTTTGGGCTCAAGCCATGTCGTCCTGATGGAAGTTCCTTAAAGGCAGCTTCCTAGGGTATATTACAACTACGGCGATATTCCCAGAGAATTTACCTTCAGGTACCCAGAATTCTAACTCCTGGAGCGAGTATCCCTAAAAAAGACCTTAGGGATATCGTAAATATCAGTGGACGTATTCTTGACACGCCTCATAGCGATCTATACCCCGAATAGAGTTAACACTTCGTAGGGGTAAAATGGCAAGAAAACGAAAACGATAAGAAAGGGGGGAGCCGTTCATAAGGCATCCCTCCTCCCCGTTTCGAAAGCGTGCCCTGCGCCGCTCACGGCGCCATCTGTATTCCTTTTTGCGTAGCTCTACGACTCGGTGTGTTTTCCCTGTTTTCTACCCAATCTTGGAATTTTCTCGCTTAATAATGCTTTCTCCAACTTCTTCTACCTCGGATAAGTTGAGTACTATTTCTTTTATGTATAAATGTAGGCTCTTGGTTAAAATTAAAGTAATTAAAAGAGTTATCTTTGATACAAGAGCTGTTGCCTGCTGGAGGCATCATGGATGCTGTCGCTCGCTAGAATAGGATTTATTTGTTAGCAAGAGCGACGTTCCCAGCCCCTTTGCGCTTAAATATTAGCTACTTAGCTTATTTAGGAATTCTGTTATGATGCGATAGTAGTGGGCCTGGCGAAGTTTTGCCAAGGCTGCCAACACTAGTCTTCGTAGGCTAGTTGTTGGCCTATGTACTTCCTGCATGATAATTAGTCTTCCAAATGTGAATTTATTGCTTTAAGCGTTAGGCAACGTTATACATATAAGTCCTTTTCGAGTACCTTCCAAGATAGTATTGGTGTGAGTTTCGGTGAATTAGGTAATCGATTCTCTTAGTGCCTAGGCTAGGTTGTCTTAGGTCATTATAATATTATCTGTTCCCCGTTTGCTCCCTTCTCTTCGGGGAAGGGGCAAACCCTTTCCCTCTGTTTAAGCCTTAGGCTTAACTCTAGTGGTTTATTTGAATTAATCTTCAAATATATCTATGCTGGAGTAGTACTGTACCTTCCCGTTCCAACTGTATTGGTTCAGAGGGGGACAGTACAACAGTGTTTAGTCTGAGCCCGGTTTGTCTGGCATGGGGCAGAGTCTCCCTTGCTGACTGACTCGGGCATTAAGGGTTATCCCCTTGGTCCACCTTGTTGGGTTCCAGTAGTGATCCCTTTACTCGGTGACTCATCAGACTGTCCTATTGCCGTTCCGGTCTCGGGATATGTTCCCTTTTCTGGAAAGGCAATTCCTTCCTTGCCGTGGTTCTTGGGAGGCAGCCAGTAGTGCCGGCCTCCCTTTCGGGTCTTTCTCTAACTGAGATGAACTGTCTTAGTTGGGAATGACCCTTAACCAAGGTAAGGTTGGATAGGACCCTCTGTCCTTCCCTTCTTTTTTCCGTTCCTTGTGTCAGTCGCCTGCATCCTTGCCTAGCCTAGGTTGGGATGAGGAACTGACGTGGTCTCCTGTCGGCCGGCAAAGTGTGCCGACCGGCAGAGACCATTACTTCGAGTGCTGCCCGGTCCTTTCTTGGTCCCTCCATCGCTGCCGTCTGAAGATTCAGTAGGCAGCGGTTAGGAAGCTTGACTTAGTGTCTCCCCTTCCTTTCGGCACTCTTTCGGGTGCCGGGCCCAGAGACTCATAGTCTCTTAACCCGGCACTCATTCTATTGTCTTAGTATGTGTTGTCCTTGCCGTCTGCCGGCCTACAGGCCGGCCGTCGGTGGGGAGGGGTGTTCTCCAGTTCTCTTGCTGTCGGTCGGCGTTGGGTGTATACCTTTGCCGGCCGGTCTCTTGCTCATCTGCCGGCCACTACAAGTGGGGCCGGCAGCCGAGCGCTGCCTAGTGTGGGGGCCAGCCGGCAGGGTTTGTTTACTGCTGCCGGCCGGCCTGCGACACTGCCCAGTCAGCCGGCCACTAAGAATGATGGCCGGCAACGCAGTGCAAACCGGGTGGCTACGGTCCGGCAACCACTGCCGGCCGGTTCAGGCATGGGATCTGGAGTTCTCCCCAATAAAGGTGATCTGATGTTGTGTACTTGAGATCTACCTTTCGAAAAACAGGGGGGGGGGGTGCTGATCGGCAATAGCCGGCTGGCACACCACCCTCAGGTACTGTATCAGTCCCCTCTTGGTGGTATATTCAACCAAGGGAGTTCATGATGTAGTAGGTTACAACACTGTCTTTTCTATCTTACTTGTGTTACTGGTACAATCACCTGGTGTCGCCTTACAAGGATAAAAGATAATTCTTTTATCCCTGGCCGGAATGGTAATATTTTACCTTAGGTGTGAGCTACACCTAATTTCCTTTGGAAATACGTTCTCTGGTTATTCTAGTAAAGACTAACTATGTGACTTGGCTGGTGGGCTTCCACAGGTGTTTGTGTGGGTTTCACAAGTAGGTGTCTTTCCCTTATTCTTGTTGAATACTCATTTGTTACATGTGAATTGAAATTCACTTGATATTCATGGAAATTTTTCTTCTTTTACAGGAGGAGCATCCGAAGTGTGATAGTGTCTTCTGCAATGTCCGCAGTAAGAACTTTTGCGGACATGCCTCGTGTAGGAGGCACGCGGCTTGTGCAGCCTCCAATGATGACCATCGTTACTGGGATCCGCAGGTATGTGCTGTATGTACTAACCTGCTATCAGAGGCTTTTGAATCCCCTAGGTCGGCGGAGTCAAGAGATGCAGCGAGGGAGAGGCTTCGCTTATGGGTAAGGGGTTTTCAGAAAAACACCACTGGACCTTATCTTCCTAACGAGAAGATGAGGGCATACCTTTTTCCCAAGGCTTCCCCTGATGCTGTTGTTCCCCAGCCTCGGCCGGAGATCCCTCTGATCCAGATTCCAGTGGAGGAGGATGTCGCTGACGCCATGCAGGACATCCAGTTGGACGACAAGATGTCCGACTTGTCCGATCGTGCGGAGCAGGATCTCCTCGCAGAGGGCGAGGAGGAGGATCGAGATCCTATTGCCGTGGAGGAAGAGGTTCCCGTATCATCAGACGTGCCGGTTCAGGTCCCTGAACCTATCCCCTCTACCTCGTCCGCTCTTCCAGCAGAGCTTGGACAGGCTCTCTCTTCCATCGTTGGTATGATCCAACAGATGCAGAGGGAGAATAATCAGAAGGCCGCTACTTTGGAGCTCCAGATGCAGAAGATCACAGCATCACGTGGACCTCCAAAGAAGCTCAACGTTAAGGACCTTCCTCTGTGCTCGGATGCCAACCCGTGGAGATATGCCGAGCACATGCCGATGACGATTGGGAAGATCGTCATGTCGGAGAAACTGGGCTCAGTTCCCCTTGAGGAGGTGGAATTCTGGCCCAGTAGAGGGGCCTACCCGGACTGCTATGTCCGTTTGAAGAAGGAGCCGGCTTCGAAGGAGGAGACGGAACCAAAGGAGGTGATTATTCTGGATCACTCCAAGGCTCAAGCCACTTTGACAGCTGCTTTAAAGGAGAGGGGGTTCTCAAACTCAAAGGTTGCTGCTTTGAGTAAGAAGCACCCCTCCTTTGTATCCTCCCCGGCTAGGGCCTTCCCCTTTATGCAAAAGGGGTTTGCGGCCGTCATCAAGGCGGTTGAAGCTGGCAAGCCGTGCCCGTCTTTGGAGGAATGTAAACCTCTATCGTTGGCATTGCCAATGGACAATAAGGACTGGAAGGAGGTGCACCTTACTTTCTCGGTTGGGAAGTTGGACGCCGACATTGCAGGACAGCAGTTCGGCGAAAACCTTCCCAAGTTGTCGGAATTCCTTCTACGGAGGGAATTGGACACAAAGGAGCGCCTGGCAGCCTCGATGTCTCTCCAGACCAACATGGAGACGATGGCTAGCGACCCCAAGATGCCAGAGATGTTCATGGTTATGGCCAAAATCCATCTGGCCACAGTAACCAAGGACCTCTATTGCTTTGTTAAAGCAAGGAGGGCCTGTAGGGAGTTTGTGTTCGCCTCGGCCACAGTGAGGCATGAACCCAAGAGGCTAATTTCATCCAGCATCTGGGGTAAAGATCTCTTTCCCAAGGACGTGGTCAAAGAGATCGTGGACAAGGCAGCCACTGAGAACCGCAATCTTCTCCTGAAGTGGGGCCTGTCCCTTAAGAGGAAGTCTTCTCCGGATGAGGGCCCTCAGCCGAAAGGAAAGGCGAAGAAGTCAAGGTTTTCCTCCCGTCCAGCCAAGTCCTTCAAACCGCAAAGACAACAGCAGCAGCAGCCAGCTTTGCCTCCGGTTCCACAACTGGTAGCCCAGACCCCGACCACCTTCCAATGGGTTCCCCAAGCCATGTCATCAGCTTCCCCGGCATTCAATCCCGTGTTCGAGGGACAGTCGACCACGTTTCGTGCAAGACCCAGAGGAGCAGCTAGAGGGTCATCAAGACGCCCCTCTAGGGGACGAGGATTCAGAGGTGGTCGCGGCCAGGGAGGCAAGACTGCAGGGCAGTCAAAGTGAAGTGTCGCCGGTAGGTGGGAGACTTCAGTATTTCCGGGATCGCTGGACCTTCGATCCCTGGGCCCACAGCCTTCTCAAAAATGGACTGGGTTGGAGTTGGTACAGTACTCCGCCCCAGTGCCCTCAATTTTTCCAACACTCCACCCCCGTTTTGGAGGAGTACATCCAAGATCTGTTGGAGAAAAAGGTGATCAGGAGGGTAAAGTCCATCAAGTTCCAAGGGAGGCTGTTTTGTGTTCCCAAGAAAGACTCGGGGAAACTCAGAGTCATTCTGGACTTGTCACCACTCAACAAGTTCATAGTGAACCACAAGTTCAAGATGTTAACGTTACAACACATAAGGGCCTTACTGCCCAAGAGGGCATATACCGTCTCCATCGATTTGTCAGACGCATATTGGCACGTTCCAATAAGTCGTCGTCTCTCCCCCTACCTAGGATTCAAGCTACAACAAAAACTTTACGCTTTCAGGGCGATGCCCTTCGGACTAAACATAGCCCCAAGGATCTTTACGAAGCTTGCGAGCGCAGCTCTCAAACAGTTACGCCTAAAAGGGTTCCAGGTAGTAGCCTACCTGGACGATTGGTTGGTGTGGGCAGCATCCAGAGCAGAATGCTTGCAAGCTTCCCTACAAGTGATTCAGTTCCTGGAATATCTAGGCTTCATGATCAACAGAAAGAAGTCTCGTCTTTCTCCAGCTCAGAGGTTCCAGTGGTTGGGAATTCACTGGGATCTAGTGTCACACCGTCTTTCCATCCCGATGTCAAAGAGGAAGGAAATAGCGGGGTCTGTCAGGAGACTTCTAGGTTCCGAGAGGATATCAAGACGCGAACAAGAGAGGGTTTTGGGCTCTCTTCAGTTTGCATCAGTAACAGACCCAGTGCTAAGAGCACAGTTAAAAGATGCAGCGGGAGTATGGAGAACCTTTGCATCGAAAGAGCGAAGGGACTTGAAGAGACCGGTCCCACTTCGACTACGTTCTCTTCTCAGACCGTGGTCTCAAGCCAGTCGTCTAAAGAGGTCTCTACCTCTTCAGCCACCCCCCCCGTCAGTGACAATCCACACAGACGCCTCAAAGGTAGGGTGGGGGGGTCACTCCCATCGGAAAAAAGTGCAAGGGATCTGGTCCAAGCTATTTGGGACCTTTCACATAAACTTTCTAGAAGCTATGGCAGTACTTCTTACCCTGAAGAAAGTATCCCCACGTCACTCGATCCACGTAAGGTTGGTACTGGACAGCGAGGTGGTTGTGAAATGTCTGAATCGGCGGGGATCGAGATCCCCACCTCTCAACCAGGTAATGTTAGCCATATTCCGACTGGCGGAGAAGAAGAAGTGGCACCTGTCAGCAGTTCACCTTCAAGGAGTCCGGAATGTGACCGCGGACGCTCTATCCAGGGTGACACCGATAGAGACAGAATGGTCCCTAGACGCAGGATCATTCTCTTTCATCTTGAGACAAGTCCCAGAACTGCAGATAGACCTCTTCGCGACGAAGGACAACAAGAAGCTGCCGAAATATGTGTCCCCATACGTGGACCCCTCGGCAGAAGCAATAGATGCGATGTCCCTCGATTGGAACAGATGGTCCAGGATCTACCTGTTTCCCCCTCACAATCTGATGTTGAGGGTCCTCAACAAACTGAGATCCTTCAAGGGAGTAGCAGCAATAGTGGCCCACAAGTGGCCGAACAGTGTATGGTTCCCTCTAGCTCTGGAACTACGACTGAGGTTTCTACCACTCCCGGACCCAGTTCTGTCCCAGCAAGTCCAGAAGTCGACTGTCTTCGCTTCATTACAGAAAACCCGAACCCTGCAGCTCATGATTTTCTCTCCCTAGCGGTGAAGAAACGGTTCGGAATCTCGAAAGATAGTATCGACTTCCTGGAAGAATACAAGTGTAAGTCTACTAGGAGGCAGTACGAATCTGCATGGAAGAAATGGGTAGCCTTTGTCAAAGATAAGAACCCGCACGAGATCTCTACGGAGTTCTGCCTATCCTTCTTCATTCACCTCCACGGACAGGGGCTGGCGGCGAACACAATTTCTACATGTAAGTCAGCTCTAACAAGACCCATTCTATATGCCTTCCAGGTAGACCTCGCTAACGAGATGTTTAATAAGATCCCAAAGGCCTGTGCTAGGCTTAGACCATCAGCTCCTCCAAAGCCTATTTCATGGTCGTTAGACAAAGTCCTTCATTTTGCCTCATTACTAGATAATGAGGAATGTGCGTTGAAGGACCTGACTCAAAAAGTGATCTTCCTTTTTGCCCTTGCTTCTGGGGCCAGAGTTAGTGAGATTGTGGCCCTCTCGAGAGAGGAGGGCCGAGTTCAGTTCCTGGATGGGGGAGAACTGAACCTGTTTCCGGACCCTACGTTTCTCGCTAAGAACGAGTTGCCCACCAACAGGTGGGGTCCCTGGAGAATCTGCCCTCTGAAAGAAGATGCATCTCTATGTCCCGTAGAATGCCTTAAGGTCTATCTTCGTAGAACTTCAGACTTCCATGGGGGCCAACTATTCAGAGGAGAAACATCGGGCTCAAATTTATCTTTAAATCAGCTTAGGGCGAAAATTACATATTTTATTCGCAGAGCGGATCCTGACAGTTCACCCGCAGGTCATGATCCGAGGAAAGTTGCTTCATCATTAAACTTCTTTAACTTTATGGATTTTGAACACCTTCGTTCATACACTGGCTGGAAGTCTTCCAGGGTATTCTTTCGCCACTATGCTAAGCAAGTGGAGCAGCTAAAGAGGTCTGTGGTAGCAGTTGGTTGCGTCGTTAACCCTGCTGTTTAACTCTGCGAGGAACAGCGGAATCATTTGGGACTTGGATTCTTGGGTGAATGGTTAGTTATATGCGTTGATATAACTGGTAGTGAAGGCTTTCAGAGCCCACAGTGACTGTTCCAACGTTATGGTGATGGTAGCACAAGTACAGACAGGTGTGCCAAGCGTTTGCCAACGCTATTGTCAGCAAAGTAGTAACATGGACGTTAAGTTTGATACCGGTGTATGTGTAAGTGACACATATGTTTTTCTTTCAGATAATCATTCATCCATGCACTACAGTACTTGTGTAAATTGTTGGTCATCCACCTAGCATATGTACATATTTATGGTGACCATGTCTATTTATTGTTTCTCAATAAACTTGTTCTCGGGAACCTTGCGTCTCCTTCACCTATTTTTGATTTCATATTGTTTTTTTTTGAGCATTTAGCCTATGTATATTAATCGGGGATATCTATAATAGCCTATTCCTTAATGCAAAGCCTGGATTATACTGGTTTATACTTTCCTTAGCAATAAGGACTCCACCCCTTTCTGAGGATGGTGGTAGCAGCAAGTTTAATCCTACGCAGATATAACCTTTTGTCTAATTTTACTTCGACCAGGGTGCTGGTCGGGACTTTTTTCTTTTGGATACTGTAGTCCCGTAAGACTTCGCTTTACTTCATATAGAGTGAGACCACTATATGGTACTGGCTGGCGAGTGATTCATACATAGGTATATGTACTCTTCGTTCGTTTCTAGAGTCTAGTAGGACTCCTCCCTGTAGGGGGCAGGAAGCACTCTCATGGCTTATGATTAGTGAAAAGATGTATAACGGTAACATCTTAGGTCTGTCAGTCGAGTTGACTAAGAAACATTCTTGAGGAGTACGGCACCTATTGAGAATCCACAGATACAGTAATGCTCTGGTATACTTCCATCAGGACGACATGGCTTGAGCCCAAAAAACGGATTTTGAGCGAAGCGAAAAATCTATTTTTGGGTAAGATAGCCATGTCGTCCTGATGGACCCGCCCTGCTCCTTTTCAAAAATAAAATAAATAAATAAGAGTGAAAAGGATAGTAGGACCCCTCCCTACATACAGTATCTGTAGCACCTCGTGTATCGCTACAAGGAATACAGATGGCGCCGTGAGCGGCGCAGGGCACGCTTTCGAAACGGGGAAGAGGGATGCCTTATGAACGGCTCCCCCCTTTCTTATCGTTTTCGTTTTCTTGCCATTTTACCCCTACGAAGTGTTAACTCTATTCGGGGTATAGATCGCTATGAGGCGTGTCAAGAATACGTCCACTGATATTTACGATATCCCTAAGGTCTTTTTTAGGGATACTCGCTCCAGGAGTTAGAATTCTGGGTACCTGAAGGTAAATTCTCTGGGAATATCGCCGTAGTTGTAATATACCCTAGGAAGCTGCCTTTAAGGAACTTCCATCAGGACGACATGGCTATCTTACCCAAAAATAGATTTTTCGCTTCGCTCAAAATCCGTTTTATGTTTATGTATATATTTGGGTATAGAAATACTGTATAGTAAGTTTCCTTTTCAGGTTGTTCTGTGTATGTGTAGTGTACGACAACGTCACCGCGTAGTACCAGGCCACCGCGGTTGCTCGTCATGGGGTGTGGCCTCCCCCTTGGTCCTTCGGTCGTTCCTTCGGCTTCCGATAATTCGGCCGCCATGGGAAATCGTCATCGCTGGACTTTCTTCATTCATCTGTTTTCTCCGCTGTTCCTCCTTCCCTACGGGGAACTTGGACTCTCAGCGAAGGGAACGTGGGAGTTTAGATTGACTACGGTCTCTCTCTCTACTCGAGGTCATTCACCCTTTTACTACTACTACGTACTATTACGGAAGCTTCTTTCCCGTGCTGGTTGTGTTGCTTTTCCGTTTATTTGTCTCAATTATTTATAATGAAATCTAATTGTATTTGTTAACTTTTCAGCTTCTGTGGAGAACACTTCCCTTCGGGGTTCAGTGGTTCTTACTATTTGTGAACATTCTTAGATGAATTACATAATTAAAATTCTGTTATAATTCTGTTTTTGTTACAGTTCTCCGCCCTCCCCCTTCTCCCGTGAATGTCAGTGGGGGAGGAGGGCGCATACTTAATTTGTAATTCTTATGTTTTCTTTTCCCTCGGGGTTTCTCTTTGGAGTTCCTCCCGGGGGAATTTTTGTTAACTAATTATTTATTTTTCCCAGTTAACGATCCAGTTTTTCTTCGTTTGCCTAAATGTGCCAACGAAGCAGAGCTCCCCTCTTTGTGCCTGGGGAGTCTGCTGTTGATGCCGTCTCTCTAGGACATCGTCATGGGCGTGTTCCCTTCTCTTAGAAGTTCTCCCGTGACAACTGTCAGCTCTTTAGTTCATCTTAGAACGCTAAGGAGGTTCGCCTCCAGGGGTGGGTAACTTCCCTTCCGAGGGAGGTTCCCTTCCCAGGTTTGAGTTTTCCCCTGCAGTGGGGGAACTTCTCATACCTTTATATTCCTGGATGGGTTTTCCTGGTCCTCAGGCGGTTGCTCTTGGTGCTGAGCGACCGCTCTTGTAACCATGCTCAAGGGGCTGTGCGGTTGCTAGGCCGGACCATGGAATTTCATGCGACTATGCTCTTGGGGCTGAGCGGTCGCACCTGCAGCTGTGCTCAAGGGGCTGAGCAGCTGCAGGATCATCTTGTGACCTCTCTCGTTCCCGAGGGAGGCCACTCTTAAGGACTCCTCTTCGGAGGATTGCTCCTTATAGGTCAGCTTGCTGATCCAACGGCCCTAAAGGGCGCCATCATCAGTGTCTTCTAGTCTCTTCTACGAGTGTTCTCCTCTCTCGTTCGCGAGAGAGGCCACTCATAGAGACTCCTTTTCGGAGGATTGTTCCTGTTTAGACCAGCTGGCTGTTCGGGACCTCTCCGCAGTTCGCCATCTTCTAGACCTGCTGTCCTGCCGTCTCCGTTCCTGGCTGCTGACGCTGTGGGCGCCCTCGCACCCCGTTATCTAACGGGCACCGGTCCCTTCGGGGCAAAAGGGGCTTTCTCACACTGTGAGTAAGTCCCTTTAGCGCCAGGTTCCTGCTGTTCTTGAGACTTCCATCCAGAGGAATCCTGTTCCAGTTCTGAGTTAGCGCACAGGCACTCACCAGAACTTCCAGTGTTGATCGTCCCAGTTCCTGATCGTCCTGTCAGCTGTCCCTTCATCCTAGCGTGCGCGCTCGTGCTCGCCGATGATCTTCTTACGCCAACAATCTTCGTACGCGAGCTAGCGCCGACGATCTTCTTTTGCGCGCTAGCGCTGATGATCTTCTTTTGCGCGCAAGCGCTGATGATCTTCTTATACGCGCAAGCGCCGACGATCTTCTTACGTGCGCAAGCGCCGACGATCATCTTGGCCGACAATCTTCTTTTACGAGCGAGCGCTGACGATCCTCTTACGCGCGTAAGCGCGGACGATCTTCTTTGGCGCGCTAGCGCTAACGATCTTCCTACGCACGTAAGCTCCGCCGATCGTCCGCGCGCAGGCTCCGATGGTTCCCCGTGCCAACGATCTTCTTCCACGCGCAAGCGCCGACGATCTTCTTACGCGCAAGCGCCAACGATCTTCTTGCGCGCACAAGCGCCGACGATCTTTAAGCGCTGTCGATCTTCTTTCTCGCACAAGCGTCGACGATCTTCAAGCGCCAACAACCTTGTACGCGCGCGCGCCGACAGTTTCACGGGCTCTTCATTCTGTTCCTGCTCGTCAATCTGATTCCGGCTCACCCAATGAAGTTTCGCTCGCGCGCCTGCGCGAGAGTGTTTTCAACGGTCTCTCGCGCGCGACCCCTGGGTTTTTCCCATCGCGCGAGCGCCAGCGTCTCGCGCGCGACCCCTGGGTGTTTTCCCATCGCGCTAGCGCCAGCGCGCTCCCTCTACCAAGGTGAGACCTTCTCCCATCACACCAATGGGAGAAACCCCACCTCGAGCAGGAGAATCGTCCCGTGTTAGGGAGAGAAGAGCCCTCAGACTTCTTTGTTGGGGTTTCGTATCTCTCCTAGGAAGGAATCGAAGGACTCTAAGAGTTCCCCCAAGTAGAGCCTGCGGGGACAGGAGATTTACGCCTTCCCACCATTCTGTCTGATGAGAAGGGTGCTCAACAAGACCAGACTATCGATCAACCTGTCGATGACCTTAATAGCTCCGCTATGGCATCATGCAGAGTGGTTCCCGGACCTTCTGCAGCTCCTGACGGAACCCCCCGAGAGAGCTTCCCCCACGACACGAGCTACTCTGACAGCCACATTGCAACATCTTCCACAAAGCCATAGCATTGCTTCGGCTTCACGCCTGGAGACTATCCAGCGTCTCCTCACTGAGAGAGGCTTTTCGCAACAAGTTGCGGAAAGGATGTCTGGACACCTGCAAAAGTCATCCGCAAGGGTCTACCAGGCAAAGTGGAGAGTCTTCTGTGGTTGGTGTCGTGGAAGGGGTATCTCTCCCCTCGATGCTTATATTCCAGCAATAGCGGAGTTCCTCATTTACTTGCGGGAGGGAATGTGCCTTTCGGTCTCGGCGGTGAAAGGCTATCGCTCAGCCTTAAGCCTTGCCTTCAGGCTGAAAGGAATAGACATTTCCTCCTCGCTGGAACTTTCCTTACTCACATGAAGCTACGAGCTTACCTGCCCTCAGTCGGAAGTGAGACCGCCTCCTTGGAACGTGGTTCGGGTCCTCAGGGCTCTGAAGAGACCTCCGTTCGAACCATTACGCCAGGCATCTGACCAACACCTGACATGGAAGACGGTATTCCTGCTCGCTCTGGCTTCGGCCAAGCGAGTCAGTGAACTTCATACGACATCGCCCATTCAAGGGGATGGGGCGAGGTAACGTTCAGGTTCGTCCCTGAGTTTATTGCTAAGACTCAGAACCCTGGAGTGCCGGACCCACGGTTCGACTCCTTCAGGGTTATGAGTCTCCGTTCCGTAACAGATGACCCAGATCATCTGCTACTCTGCCCAGTAAGAAGTCTGAGACGTTATCTGAAGAGAACAGCTGCAGTCTGTCCTCGCGTGCAAGCTCTGTTTGTGAGCACGGGAAGGACGAAGAGGAGGGTCACCAAGAAAACCATCTCAGCCTGGATTCGACGGACTATTCATCATGCCTTGAATCCAGACCCTCCTCCGTCACGTCGCCCTAGGGCACATGATGTCAGGGGCATCGCCACCTCCCTGGCCTTCAAGAGAAACTTCTCTGTAACGCAGGTGCTACAAGCTGGGGTCTGGAAGCGTCAAACGACCTTCACAGCCCACTACCTGCAGGACGTGACCCACAGCAACCTCAGGCTCCTTAATGGACAAGTAGCAGAAGGTTGAGGGCACTGTTACCCGGTTTTAGTCTGCGTGAATGAAAGAGTATGTCTGGCCCTTACTTCTTTCTTCATCCTCCCCTCTCTTGGGGAATGCAGCATCCTGGGTCTCTGCATAGCTGACCTCAAACCTCTGCAGGTAAACCATGCTTTCTTGTGTTCCTAGTATTAAGTATAATACTGTCGCGTCCCCCATACCTTGACGAGGTGGTATGGGAACGTCCTAGCCTAGAATTCCATATAAAGGACTTCAGGTCAACTTCCTAGGACAAGTCACACTTCATCTCTCCACACACAACTTATGTAGGCCGCTCGTTTCTTGCATAGCAAGAAACCTGCGAGGCGCAGGGACTCTTTTTCTCGAAGTGCTGCTCACTCGGATTCTGAGTCCCTGGGTAAGCCAAAGCCAGTAAGGCTGGGGACTTTCCACCCTGCCTAAGGGTAAGTCACCCTATGTAAATAGCGTGGTTTGTATTTCGGTTACGGAACAAATGACAAATTCGGAGATAATTTGTATTTTTCCTAACCATACAAACCTTAGCTATTTACACATATTTGCCCACCAGCCCTATCCCCCAAGACGAGTCCTACCTCTAAGTGAAGTGAGGCAGCTCACTGGTGTGTGGGGGGGAGGGGTAGCTAGCTACTCCTCCCCTACCCCCGTGCTAACTAGTGTGGGGGTAGTAAACCCTCGTTAAAATCTAATGGCTCGTCATTTCAGCTACGCCGAAAGTAAACCCTATGTAAATAGCTAAGGTTTGTATGGTTAGGAAAAATACAAATTATCTCCGAATTTGTCATTCTTTGCATTCAGGGTCATCTTCGAGTCAAAGAAATCCAGTTGTTCCGTAACTGGAATACAAACCACGCTGTTTAATAGGGGTATTACTTTCGGTGTAGCTGAAATGACGAGCCATTAATTTTTAACGAAGGTTAACTACCCACACCGCCAGTTAGCGGGGGTAGGGAGGGTAGCTTGCTACCGCTCCCCCTCACACACCTGTGATTGAGCTCACTTTGCTCTCAGCTTGGATGGTGATCGGACGTTGCCGCTCTCATCCTCGCCGACAGTTGGCAGCCATTAATGCTTTTTGTTCTTTTCTTTTTTCTTAGACTGTGTACATGAAGTTGGCCTCTACGACCATGCACTCCTGCCCTGGTCTTCCCGACCGCCCCTGTGGAACATTCATGTCGGCGGTCGAGACCGATCCTCACGCCCTTTGTCCTTCTTGCAGGGGCCAACGGTGTGATAGTGTCAACAAGTGAAGTGAGTGTAGAGAATGGTCTTCCTCCCAGTGGGAGAGGTTTTTGCATCGCCGGAAGAAGAAGTCCAAGCGGGATGTTTCTCCTTCGAAGGTTGCTTCGAAGGAAGAAAAACCCAAGGCCTCTTCTTCTGTCGCCCAAACCTTCTCCGAAGTTCCTACTCGGTGGGTCTCTTTCGAGAGACCGTCGAGTAGTAGCGTAGACCGAATTATTTCTGTCCAACCTCGGGTCTCGAGAGATGACGTTGCTTCCCCTAGCGAAGCAGCACCACCTCTCTCCCCGGTAGAGGCTGTGTCACTAACTTCCCTTTTCCAAATTTGGTCCTCCTTGGGGCTCACGGGTTCGCCCTCCGAGGAGGTTTTGCTTGATTACATATGCCTGGGTGCTTCTGTCAATCAGCCGTCGTCACCGTCAGGTAGATCCCCTGACTCTTGTCGACGTTGTTGTGTCAGAGGTGTCCCATGCGGCGTCACCCATCTCCTCTGCCACTCCAGACTCTACGGTAGCTGATGGCTTAGTTTCCCCCGTTCCTGACCATCCTCTGAGGGAGAAACTAAGTTCATCATCAGTCTCTCCTGCTAGTGTTTCTCTCCCTCGGGGGAGTTCATTTACAGAGACTCCTCTTCGTAGGACTGCTGACGGTCAGCTTGCTGATCCAACGGCCCCCAGAGGGCTTATCTGTCGGAAGGCTCGCCTTCCTCTTCGCCTTAAAGGCCTTACTTCACCTCTTTGGGTCAACATCGTCTATGCAGTCCCCCGCAGAGGAGCCTCTAGACCGATCGTCCATCACTGCACTTGCAACCGGTCTTGTGACTTCGGTCCAGGACCTCTCTGCAGATCGTTCGCGATCTCCTTCGGTGGATGGTTGTCCTTTTAAAGGACACGTCGACCATCCACCCGACACCCCTGCCGACCTTCCATCACCGTTCCTGCATGGGCCTAACAAGGCTCCTCCTGAGTGCACTATTGCGCACCAATGTACCGCGCACCACGCGCCCATGCAACCTGACCAGTGCTCACTAGCAGCTCGTCAGGCCCCAACACTGCGGTGCACCACCCATCTTGCTCGCCCTTACGCAGGGCAACAACCTCATGCGCTTACGCGCCAACATGTGCCTACGCGCCCACTAGACCAGAGTTCTACCACGCGCCCACATGTGCACACGCGCCAACGATCTCCTGCGCGCCAGGGCTCTCCTGCACTGACGCGCCCAAGATCTCCTATGCGCCAGCGCCCACCTGTGCGCCAGCACTCACCTGCGCGCCAACGTTCACCTACGCACCAGTTACCTGCACGCCAACGTTCTCCTGCGCAACAGCGCTCTCCCGCGCGCCAACGTGCGCCCCACATCACGCTCTCCTGAGCGCCATCTTGCGCGCCAGCCAACGCGCTAATCAAAACCTGCGCGCCATCACTCGTGCACGCAAGTTCGTTGGTGAGACAACAACCCTGTTGCCCTCAGCTGCGCGCCAGCGCTCACTAGCCCTATGCTCACCTGCGCGCTATCTTTCTTGTGCGCGCACTCATAGAGATACGTGTGCGCCATGCGCACTCGCACCCTCTCTCTCCTAAAGACGCGCAGCAACATTCTCCAACGCTCCATCATAATTCTACTGCGTGCCCGCGTGCTCGGAGACGTTCTCCTGCGCGCCCCCTAATTCTTTAACAGATGCGCGCGAACACTTCCGCGCACCCACACATCGTGATTCTCCTGCGCGCCCACGCATGTGCGAATATTCTCCCGCGCGCGAGCTTGCGCACAACAAGGAACGACGTCCGGCAAGGTCGCCATCGCCTCACTCCCCTCCCCGCAAGCGCATACCACCGCGCATTGTGGGAGAAGGGAAACATGCAGAGGAGTTCGTGATCCCAAAGCTACTTTTTAAGGCGAACCCACGCATTCCAGTAACTCCCCCCAGGGATCCTTCGGTCCCTTTCCCTTCAGGGGGTATATCTGACAGTGCATTTGTCAGCCAACAGCCCTGGTTCAGTGCCCTGATCAGAGCCGTAACCCAGGCTTTCAAGCCTGTCCTCTCTGATCTAGGATATGGAACCATGGCTTCCTCTACCTCTTTGAAGAGGAAAAGAGGAGTTCTGGACACGGTCACTTCCCCGAGGGCGAAACTGACTCCACTCAGACCATCAAGGCATGTTCCTCCCATTTCTCGGACTAACTCTCCATCCCTTTCGAACGAGGATCTCCCGTCACCAAGGGAACCACGCGAAGAGAGATTTTCCCCCATCTCACCAATGGAGGAAACCTCTCTTCACGCCGAGAGTTCCTCACAGTCTGGGAATAGAAGGGACATGCAACATTCATCAATGATGCAGTCTTACATCCTTCCCCGGAAGGAATCTAAGGACTCCAAAACATTGCCAAAGTCCTCCACTAGGGCTAGGATGGAGCCAGCCAGCCACTCAGGGAATGTCCGCGATTCTCCCCTAGAAGAGCCTTTGGGGATAGAAGGAGACTTCGCTGCAAGTCCTACAACAGGAGGAGACCAGCAGGAGTCGGAACATGCATTTTTGCAGGTTCTTACTCTATTGAAGGTTCTCAAAGGGTTTTCCGACCCGGAGATGCCCCCTCAAGAGGGCAAAGACATGGTCTTGGGTACTCAAAAACTCTCTAAGACCAGTGCAGCCCTGCCCTGGTCACAAGGGGTAAAGAGTACCAGGGACAAGATCGCCCAGCAGCTCTCCGAGATGTCCTCCTCCAACCGTTCCGGTACCACGAACAAGATCCTCCCTCCTCCTCGCGTACAGCAGAGGAGGTACTTCGAGATCCTAGAGGAGCCTTGTTCAGCTCTTCCGCTTCACCATTCGCTGCAAGAGCTAACCAGGGGAGTCCCTCTTGAGAGACTTTCCAACCGGCAGGTCTCGTTCTTGGCAGTTGAGATCCTCAACCAGGAGAAGGTCGCGAAGTGAGCTATGCAAGCTACTTCGTGGCTTGATATCTGGTTGGGGACCTTAGGTGTCTTGATACGATCCGAGGATTTCTCCAAGGAACGTATCAGGAAAGCTATGGAAACCTTCCTTCTCTCAGGTACTCGCACGATCGAGTTTCTTGCCCACCAAGTCTCGAACTTGTGGGCAAATACCATCCTGAAACATCGGGATTCAGTAGCTGAGAGATTCCACCAGAAGGTCCCTAGCGCCGAGATCAATAGGCTTAGACATTCCTCCATAAAGGGGTCTGTTCTGTTCGAGCCTAAGGATGTGGAACATGCTGCTGAGAGGTGGAGGAAGTCCCATCAAGAATCAATCCTCCATAGGGCTTTAACATCTAAGCCCTATAAACCTCCAGCACCACAGCAGTTCTGTCCAACCAAGACCACTACGACGACAACTGTAGCGAAGACAATGGTGTCTAAGCCCTGTACAGGAAAGACAAAAAGTCCTCCAGGGGAGGTAAAAATCCTAGAGGGAACAGCCGAGGCCGCAAACGCTAGGATAGGCAGGCCCCCTGCATTTCCACCAGTGGGGGGGATGCCTACAGAGTTGTGCAAACAGGTGGAAGCAACTCGGGGTTGATTCCTGGACAATCTCCGTGATCAGTCAAGGATATCGCGTCCCGTTCATAACATCTCTACCTCTCCTGGACCATGAATCCAGTGTGATTGAACCCCCTTGCCATGGGATCGGCAAGGGGCAAGCCCTTCGGGCAGAAGTCCAGACCCTGTTGAAGAAGGGTGCTCTCTAAGAGGTCCTCGACGGATCCCCAGGCTTCTTCAGTCGACTCTTTCTCGTAAAGAAGGCGTCTGGAGGCTGGAGACCAGTCATCAACCTCTCAGCTCTGAACAAGTTTGTCAAACTAACTCCGTTCAGCATGGAGACGGCAGACACGGTCAGACTAGCAGTAAGACTGCAAGACTTCATGTGCACCCACTGGACCTAAAGGACGTGTACTTCTAGATCCCAGTTCATCCGTCTTTAAGGAAGTGCTTAAGATTCAGCCTGGACAACAAAATATACCTGTTCAAGGTGCTGTGCTTCGGTGTTTCCACAGCACCACAAGTCTTCACCAGAGTGTTCACCCTAGTATTATCTTGGGCACACAGGATTGGCATCCGTCTCCTCCATTATCTGAACAACTGGCTAATCCTAGCAGACTCGGTGTCAACCCCTCTTCAATACCGAGACAAACTTCTGAGACTTTGCCAGGATCTGGGAGTCATGGTAAATCTCGAGAAGTCCTCTCTGCTTCCCACTCAAAGACTGGTATACTTAGACATGATTATAGACACCATTCTCCACAAAACCTTCCCATCAGACGACAGGATAGCAAGGCTGAGAAAGGTCGCAAGACCTTTTCTCAGACGAGAAGAACTTCCAGCCCAATCGTGGCTACGTCTTCTCGGTCACCTTTCATCGCTGGCCCGTCTAGTTCCCAATGGTCGCCTCAGGATGAGATCCCTCCAGTGGCGACTCAAGTCCCGGTGGAATCAAGCTTACGACTCCCTGGACATCCAGATCCCAATGGGACCTGCGGAACTGACAGACCTTCAGTGATGGGTGACCGACGAGAATCTACGAAAGGGAGTGGATCTTCTCGTCCTCCCCCCGGATTTAATGCTGTTTTTAGACGCTTCAAAAAGGGGTGGGGTTGGGGGGGGGGCACGTGCTGCACCACACAACCTCAGGCCTCTGGTCAGAGTCAGAAAAGTACCTCCACATAAATCTCCTAGAGATAAAGGCTGTCTTTCTGGCCCTTCAACAGTTCCAACAGTACCTGGCAAGTCACTCATGTATTTGCATGAAGAAATGCGCCTATCAGTCTCGGCAGTGAAAGGCTATCGCTCAGCCTTAAGCCTCGCCTTCAGACTGAAAGGAATGGAAATTTTTTCATCGCTATAACTTTCTCTACTCATACGGAGTTATGAACTTTCCTGCCCCCAGTTGGAAGTGAGAGCTCCCCCATGGAATGTGGTTCGAGTTCTCAGGTCTCTTAAGAGACCTCCCTATGAACCATTATGCCAGGCAACAGATCGCCACCTGACTTTGAAGACGGTGTTCCTGCTAGCTCTGGCTTCGGTCAAGTGAGTCAGCAAACTTCATGGTCTCTTATATAACATCGCCCATTCAAGGGGATGGGGAGAGGTAGCGTTCAGCTTCGTCCCTGAGTTTATTGCTAAGACTCAGAATCCAGGAGTAGCGGATCCTCGATTCGTCTCCTTCCGAATTTCTAGTCTCTGTATTGTAACTGATGACCCAGACCATCTCTTACTATACCCAGTAAGGAGCTTGAGGCTGTACCTCAAGAGAACAACCGCAGCTCGTCCTCGTGTGCCAGCACTATTTGTCAGCACAGGTAGGTCTAAGAGGAGGGTCACCAAGAACACCATCTCAACACGGATTCGCAGGGTCATTGACCTGGCACTGAATCCAGACCCTCCTCCGTCACGTCGCCCCAGAGCACATGATGTCAGGGGCATAGCTACGTCCCTGGACTTCAAAAGAAATTATTCAGTGACGCAGGATTTTCAAGCTGGGGTGGGGAAACGTCAGAACACGTTCACATCCCACTACCTGCAAGACGTGACCCACAGGAGACTCGATACGTTTTTTATCGGTCCTGTGGTGGCTGCACAACAGCTGGTTTAAAACCTCAAGCTCCTTATTGGACAATTAGCAGAAGGTTGAGGGCATTGTTACCCCGGTTTTAGTCTGCATGAATGAAAAGGTTTGACTGGCCCTTATTCTTTTCTTCATCATCCCCTCTCTTGGGGAAAGCAGCATCCTGGGTTCTCTGCATAGCTGACCTCAAACCACTGCAGGTAAACCATGCACCCTTTCTAATATTAAGATTAATACTGTTACGTCCCCATACCCTGATGAGGTGGTATTGGGAAAGTCCTAGTGCACAGTTTTCCATCTAAAGAACTTCGGAACAACTTTCTAGGACGAGTCACACTCCTACATATCTTCACACAGCTTGCGTAGGCCGCAGACCTTGCGTAGCAAGGTTTTAGCGAGGTGCAGGGACTCCTTATTTCTTTAGTGCTAACACACTCAGATGAGGAGCTCCCGGGCAAAGCCAAAAAGCCAGACTGGCTGGCACATCCACCCTTCCTAATGGGTGAGTCACCCCTATTAAATAGCGTGGTTTGTATTCAAGTTACGGAACAAATGACAAATTCGTAGATAATTTGTATTTTTAAATATTTAACTTAGCCGGTGAATATATAGCTGCAACTCTGTTGCTCGACAGACAAACTCTACGGAAAAAACTCGCCAGCGATCGCTACACAGGTTGCGGGTGTGCCCAACAGCGCCATCTGTCGACCAGATACCCAGCTCTTATGTAAACAAAGACTCAATTTTCTCTCTGTCGAGGTGTCGACAAGACGTACTTTACTCGCTGTTGAAACCTGGAGTTTTTCCCATCATATTTGGTGAAGTACTATATTCTGGTTTGAGCTTTCGCAGTGCAGGTGTTTTATCTTCATCTTAAATCTTGAACTCGTTTTGGATAGATTTAATTTTGGTGACAAAGAGAGTATGGACTTTCTTTCACTTTTAAATGGCCGACCCTTCCCTTAGACGGAAGTGTGTTTAGGTTTTTAGTAATTATCTTATCACGTTATAAATTAATTATAGATTTTCCTCTTCGATTAACTTTCCATTTATAATAAACATAAAAAATGAATTTTAATGTTTTGTTTATATGCGACCTTTCCTGAGAGTAGGCGGTCCTAACTTGGAAACCGAAGTTAATCAACGTTGAGCCCTTTATATCGTAAATAGCTTTTAAAGAGCTAAGGATTTAAAACTTTTTAAATGAAATATTTTATGAAAGAATTTCTTTGAATAGTCTTCGTACCTTTTTCAAAGATGAACTAACGTTTAGTTTATTTATGCTACGCAGTTGTTGACGTTCAGGACGTTCAACATGCGCTCTATCGTTACGATAGAGAGAGAGTGTATCACGGTTTCACTTTGCAGAAAGAGTAAATCGATTCTGACGTTTTGTTCATTCTTTCTAAGCTTAAATGTTTTAAATTCTATTTTAAAGGAACTTTTTAATTGAAAAACCTTTCAGTTTTTTTTTTTTTTTTTTTTTTCCTTTGGTCAAATAACATGTTTTTTTGACGAAATGTAATTGGGCTCTTCTCTTAGGTGCGAAATCAAGAGATAAAGAGAGAGAGAGTTAGAGACGGAGGGAGAGAGAGGAGAGAAAACGTTCCGTTCAAGCGGGTAACGTTGTTCTCGAGTTGCTCTCGTCCCTAGTCTCGGTACGGGGAGAAAGGATAAAACGTTTTTAGTTTTTATTCTCGTCCCCAGGCTATGTGCGGTTAGAGATTGAAAACGTAGTTTTGAAGGAACTAGTGTTTAGTCTCTTCCCCACCAACTGAAATTTTTATCTTAAAATGTTTTCTCTTTTTTGCTGGTATTAATGAGCTTGCATTATACGACTGATTTCGCAATTACTACCTTTTGATAAGGGTAGAATTGCGTGCTTCAGGTAGAAATCAGTAAAAGTTTCGATTTCAGTGAAATAAGTGCAAAACAGAAAATCGAAGTGATAAAGTGATATTGCGCAAAGTGTTACAGTGTTGCGTCCGAGGGTTCGTCTGTTCGTGCCTGTCGTTCACCTAGTCCGGGACCTCTTGCAAGCTCCCTAGCAGGGGAGAAGTAATGTCGAACGACTTATGGGTTCGAGAGGCCTTGATCAACGAACAGACGTTTCCCTCTATGGTATCGGGTGTATCTTACCAAGATCTCCCCTACCATAAGGCGAGAGAGACGTTTTTTCTCCTCGTCATCCGAAGGCTTTTCGCATAAGAAACCTGTAACAAGGTTTCGAAGCCCTTAAGCGAAAGTCAGTCCTTTCAGGACAGGTCCAGCGTCCTGGTTACAGCCATTAGGACAGCTCTGACCCTATGCAGTCATCGGAAAACTGCTCGCCGCCTAACAAAAGCGTAACACAGACTCCGAGAGTCTTTTTTGTTGGCAAAGTGTTGCGGTCACAGACGTTAACCTCGTCTCTTACCACAACCATTTCCGTTGATCCTTAATGGGTTGTACGGCAAGACATGCAGAATATGCTTGCCTCCCTTATGGAAGACTATTCTGCCGATTAGTTCGTTGAGTCTAGCCGTTTATCTCATCGATATCCTTGCTTTCAGCCAACCTAACGTTCCTTTGTGCTTCCTGTTGACGTTGGCGTAGCTAAGTCACGTCAGTCAGGTTGTTTAGAACCACACTCGATGCGGTCTCGTGTGGATTTTCAGCCGCATTTGGACGTTAGGCCACTTGCTGATGCTCCTGTTGACGTTCAGGACGTTCGCTAACAATCGGAGTTGACTTGTTTTGACGCTGTGCGTCAACCTCCGCATTCTAGAGTTGTTTTGACTGCTCAGTCTAGGCAGTCAAAGCAGTCTCGAGTGGACGCTGTGCATCCTCACGCACCTGTTGTGGTTGACAGTTCAGTTGTTGACAGTTCACAGACTGTCAAGCAGTTACATGACGTTGCGTCCTGGTCCGCTACTAATGCACCAGTGCGTGTGGACTCTGCTTGTAAAACATTGCCACCACGGTAGGTCTCTCCCTTGCTTGAGACTCAGCTTTTATCGGACAAGGTTCCTGTAGATGAGGAAGTTGCTGTTCCCCCTCCTACTGATATTCTCTTGAGGACTCTGTCAGACGGAGAGGAGACTAAAGCTGCTTATCCCTCTATGGACTTTAATTAAATCATGATGATTTTTTTTAAGGATCTTTGTCCGGATCTTTTTGTAACTGCTGCTCCTCGTTCGCCTAAACGTCAGAGCTTACACTAGGCCTAGCTACTTCGAAGCCGTTGTTTATAAGCTAGTGCTCTCTCGCTCTCCTAGAGAGCTTTACGTTTGCTAGGCGACTGGTTTATCACCAGGAGGAGTTTGGGGGATACAGCCTTGGCTTTCCCTTCTTTTAAACTGGCTTATAGAGCGAGAGTCTGATATGACACGAGAGAAGTTCTCGGCTTGGGAGTTCATGCCTCTGCCCAGATAGACTTCTCAAATCTCGTAGACTCTCCCTGGCGCCTGGCCAGGAGACGCTCCAAGTTTTTTACAGGTCAACTTCACAACTGTTTTTCGAGCCTTTGATGTTTTGCTGTACAAT
Source organism: Palaemon carinicauda (assembly GCF_036898095.1). Classification (NCBI taxonomy): domain Eukaryota; kingdom Metazoa; phylum Arthropoda; class Malacostraca; order Decapoda; family Palaemonidae; genus Palaemon; species Palaemon carinicauda. The sequence continues at coordinate 118,733,331 of NC_090725.1, read as the reverse complement.
TATGTCATGCATAAACAAGGCTTTCAGGGATGGAAAGCGGTACCGCCTCAGTCGCTAACCCCGTCTGTTGCCGCACCTGCTCCCGTAGACCCTAAATGGGCTTTGCTGCAAGACATGCAGTCCAAGCTTGCGTCCTTGATAGAGGACTTTAATGCGGAGAAGGTTGCTGCCGAACCTTCTGGCCAACAACCTTCCAACCGGTCGGTTGTGCGTCCTGTTGACGCTGAGGTAACCTTCTCGCGTCTACCAGTTGAGGTGGTTCCTCCACCGAGGCGACCCAGTGTGGGTTGCCAGCCGCATGTTGACGTTAAGCGACGCTCGGAGGTGGTTGACGTTCAGGACGTTCAACAACCAGCAGAGGTGACTTGTTTTGACGCAGTGCGTCAACCTCAACAACCCGGTATGGTGTTGACTGCACAACCCAGACGGTCTAGACAGTCTCGGGTGGACGCTGTGCTTCCTCGCGCACCCATGGTTGTTGACAGTTCACAGACTGTGCAGCAGTTCCATGATGTTGCGTCCGGCTCCGTCACGCATGCACCAGTGCGACCGGACTCAGCGAGCCAGACGTTGCCCACTCCGTTGCCGTTTCCTCATCAGTTTTCGGATGAGGAACTATCTGATGAGGACGTTGCTGAACAACAAGACGATCAGCCCCCAGAATAGATCAAGCCCTGCTATCCATCCAGAAGATGCTGAAGAAGTGGATGAGTCTGGTAGGGACGCTGTCATCCCTGGAACATTTTGTGTCACTAGGAAGACTACACCTCCGTCCTCTTCAATACCATCTAGCTTTTCACTGGGAAAAGGACAAGACGCTAGAAGCGGTCTCGATCCCGATTTCCGAAAAGTTAAAGTCTTGTCTGACTTGATGGAAGGACAATTTCAACCTAAGAGAGGGTCTTCCCCTGGCTGTTCAGACTCCCAACCACGTTCTCTTCTCGGACGCATCGGACGTGGGCTGGGGCGCGACACTAGACGGTTGGGAATGCTCAGGACTGTGGAACTCGAGTCAGAGGAGCATGCATATCAACTGCAAGGAGCTGTTGGCAGTACATCTGGCCTTGAAAAGCTTCAAGTCTCTCCTTCGAGGCAAAGTGGTGGAAGTAAACTCAGACAACACCACGGCCTTGGCGTACATCTCCAAACAAGGAGGTACCTACTCATCTGGTCAAAAGGTCAAGACATCTCCCTAGTAACGAGGTTCATCCAAGGCAACTTGAATGTCATATCAGATTGTCTCAGTCGGAAAGGGCAAGTAATTCCAACAGAATGGACCCTCCACAAGGATGTGTGCAAGAGACTTTGGGCCACTTGGGGCCAACCAACCTTAGATCTCTTTGCAACCTCGCTGACCAAGAGGCTTCCAATCTATTGCTCCCCAGTCCCGGACTCAGCAGCAATACATATAGATGCCTTCCTCCTAGATTGGTCACATCTGGATCTCTACGCATTCCCACCGTTCAAGATTGTCAACAAGGTACTGCAGAAGTTCGCCTCTCACGAAGGGACAAGGTTGATGTTAGTTGCTCCCCTCTGGCCCGCGAGAGAATGGTTCACCGAGGTACTTCGATGGCTAGTAGACGTTCCCAGAAGTCTTCCTCTAAGGGTAGACCTTCTACGTCAGCCACACGTAAAGAAGGTACACCAAAGCCTCCACGCTCTTCGTCTGACTGCCTTCAGACTATCGAAAGACTCTCGAGAGCTAGAGGCTTTTCGAAGGAGGCAGCCAGTGCGATTGCTAGAGTCTACCAATCGAAGTGGGAAGTCTTCCGAGACTGGTGCAAGTCAGTTTCTGTATCCTCGACCAGTACCTCTGTAGCTCAAATAGCTGATTTTCTCTTATACCTGAGAAAAGGATGATCCCTTTCAGCTCCCACTATCAAGGGCTACAGAAGCATGTTGGCATCGGTCTTCCGGCATAGAGGCTTAGATCTTTCCAACAATAAAGATCTTCAAGACCTCCTTAAGTCTTTTGAGACCACCAAGGAGCGTCGTTTGGCTACCCCTGGATGGAATTTAGACGTGGTGCTAAGATTCCTCTTGTCAGACAGATTTGAGCCGTTACAATCAGCCTCCCTGAAAGATCTCACTCTAAAGACTCTTTTCCTGGTATGCTTAGCCTCAGCTAAAAGAGTCAGTGAGATTCATGCCTTCAGCAAGAACATCGGATTTTCGTCAGACAAAGCCACCTGTTCGCTGCAACTTGGTTTTTTCAATATTAATCTTACCCGATGATCATGTAGCTGTCAACTCTGTTGCCCGACAGAAATCTAAGGTCGGGATACGCCAGCGATCGCTATACAGGTGGGGGTGTACACAACAGCGCCATCTGTGAGCAGGTACTCAAGTACTTCTTGTCAACAAGAACTCAATTTTTTCCTCTGTCGTGCCACAGGCAAGACCTACTAAATACGCCGTCCCTAACTGGATTTGTTTTCACAACTTTTTGGTGAAGTACACTATTCCAGTTTTGAGCTTTCGCTATGCAGGGGTTTTATCTTCATTTCAAAACTTGAACTCGTTTTGGATAGATTTAATTATGGTGTCGAAGAGAGTATGGACTCTCACTTTTAAATGGCCGACCCTTCCCTTAGACGGAAGTGTTGGTGACGAAGAGAGTATGGACTCTCTTTCACTTTTAAATGACCGACCCTTCCCTTAGACGGAAGTGTGTTTAGGTTTTTGGTAATTTTGCTTAACAAGTTATAGATTTATTTTATATCTCTCCGCCATTTATAGGCCTCTTCGATTAACTTTCCCTCCATTGACATGCGTGAGCTACCGCATCAGCAGTGGGAAGGTGCTGTAGAGCTGCCGTGTTTTGACACAATGCGGCATGCTCTGCAACCCATGCGGCATGCTCCGCATCCCATACGGCATGCTCCGCAACCCACGGCAGTCCCTCCCACGCACCAGCACTCCGCTTTTGTTGTTGCCAGCTCCCACACTCCGACTGCGGAGAAGGTTGACGATGCACCCGTGGGCCTACAACTACCACGGTTGTGCGCCCGGCATGGCTTCCTGCTCCCTCACTCTTGTTGTGAGAGCTCCTCCACCCATGCACAGTCAACCCTGCCAGATGTATGATGACTCCCACAGACACACGGAGCACTCCGTTGCCGTGCGTGAGCTACCACAAGCTGCCGTGTTTTGACACGGTGTGTCAGCCTCCGCAACACACTGTGGTTACCGCCACTCGCCCGCAGCAAACTAGTCAGTCAGGAGTTGAGGCTTCCCCACATAACTTTGGTTGTTGCCAACTCACAGACTGTCAAACAGTTACATGACGTTGCCTTCTGGTCTGCTACTAATACACCAGTGCTGTATGTCCTCACGCTCCTGTTGTGGTTGACAGTTCAGTTTTTGACAGTTCACAGACTGTCAAGCAGTTTCATAACGTTGCCTTCTGGTCTGCTGCTTTTGCACCAGTGACACCCTCACTGAGATAACCTAGCTTTTCTCGGACATGGTTCCTGTAGATGAGAAAGTGCTGTTCTCCCTCCTTTTGATATTCCCTTGAGGACTCTGTCATTTGGAGAGGAGCCTTAAGCTGCTTAGCCTCCTATGGACTTTAATTAAAGCATAACATGCTTACAGGGAGGGTAAATGGTTCCGCTTCAGTCGCTAACCCCGTCTGTTGCCACACCTGCTCCCATAGACCTTGGGCTTTGTTGCAAGACATGCAGTCCAAGCTTAGTCCTTGATAGAGGATTTTTTACGGAGAAGAACCTTCTTGCCAACGACCTTCCTACCGGTTGGTTGTACGCCCGGTTGACACTGAGGTTTCCTACTCACGTCCGCCAGTTGAGATGGTTCCTCCACCGGTGCGACCCAGTGTGGGTTGCCAGTCGCACGTTGACGTTAAGCTACTCTCGGAGGTGGTTGTGGACGTTCAGTGTGTCACTGGGAAGACGTTCAACAACCAGCAGAGGTGACTTGTTGTGACGCAGTGCGGCAACCTCAGCAACCCGATAAGGGGTTGTCTGCACTACCCAGACAGTCTAGACAGTTTCGGGTTGTCGCTGTACTTCCTCGCATCCCCATGGTTGACAGTTCACAGACTGTGCAGCAGTACCATGATCTTGTGTCCGGCTCCGTCACGCATCCACCAGTGCGACCGGATTCAGCGAGTCAGACGTTGCCCACTCCGTTGCCGTTTCCTCATCAGTTTCGGATGAGGAACCCTCTGATGAGGACATGGCTGAACAAGACGATCAACCCCCAGCCCTGCTATCCATCCAGAAGATGCTGAAGAAGGAATACGGCCCTGTCAGGCTGTGGATGAGTCTGGTTAGAACACTGTCATCCGTGGTTCAATTGGTGTCACTTGGAAGACTACACCTCCGTCCTCTTCGGTTTCATCTAGCTCTTCACTGGAAAAGGACAAGACGCTAGAAGCGGTCTCGATCCCGGTTTCAGGAAGATAAGTCTGGTCTAACTTGATGAAAGGACTTTATCAACCTTTTATAGGGTCTTCCCCTGACTGTTCAGACTCCCAACCACGTTCTCTTCTCAGACGCATCGGACGTAGGCTGGGGTGCGACCTTAGGCGGTAGGGAATGCTCGGGATTATGGAACTCGAGTCAAAGGACAATGCATTTTAACTGCAAGAAGCTTCTGGCAGTACGTCTGACCTGGAAAAGCTTCAGGTCTCTCCTTCAAGGCAAAGTAGTGGAGGTGAACACGGACAACTCCCTGCTTTGATGTTCATCCCCTAGCAAGGAGGGACCTACTCTCTGACATGGTGCGAGTTTGCTAGTGACCTCCTCTCCTGTTCAACAGGTCTAGACTTTTCACTAGTAACAAGTTTCTTCCAAGGCAACTTGAATGTCTTAGCAGATTGTCTCAGTAGGAAGGGACAATAATTCCAACATATTGGACCCTCCACAAAGATGTATGCAAGAGACTTTGGGTCACCTGGGGCCAGCCAACCATAGATCTCTTCGCAACCTCGATGTCCAAGAGGCTCTCAATACTTTGCTCACCTATCCCGGACCCAGCAGTGGTTCTTTTAGATGCCTTTCTACTAGATTAGTCTCATCTAGATCTATATGCATTCCCTCCGTTCTAGATTGTCAACAAGGTACTGCAGAAGTTCGCCTCTCACGATGGGACAAAGTTGACACTAGTTGCTTCCCTCTGGCCCGCGAGAGAATAACTTACCGAGGTACTTCGATGGCTAGTAGACGTTCCCAGAACTCTTCCCCTAAAGGTGGACCTGCTACGTCTGCCACGTGTAAGAAGGTACTCCAAGGCCTCCACGCTCTTCGTCTCACTGCCTTCAGAGTATCGAAAGACTCTCGAGAACTAGAGGTTTTTCGAAGGAGGCAACCAGAGCGATTGTTAGAGCAAGGAGAACATCCACCCTTAGAGTCTACCAATCGAAGTGGGAAATCTTCCGAAACTGGTGCAAGTCAGTATCCGTATCCTCGACCAGTACCTCTGTAACTCAAATAGCTGACTTCCTCTTATATCTGAGGAAAGAGCGATCTCTTTCAGCTCCCACTTTCAAGGGTTACAGAAGCATGTTGGCATCAGTCTTCCGTCACAGAGGCTTAGATCTTTCCAACAATAAAGATCTACAGGACCTCCTTAAGTCTTTTGAGACCACGAAGGAGCGTCGTTTGGTTACACCTGGTTGGAATTTAGACGTGGTTCTAAGATTCCTTATGTTAGACAGGTTCGAACCACTTCAATCAGCCTCCCTGAAAGATCTCACCTTTAAGACTTTTTTCCTGATATGCTTAACCACAGCTAAAAGAGTCAGTGAGATTCATGCCTTCAGCAAGAACATCGGATTTTCATCCGAAACGGCTACATGTTCTACATCTTGGTTTTCTAGCCAAACACGAGCTGCCTTCTCGGCCTTGACCAATATCGTTCGATATTCCAAACTTATCGTATGGTTGGAAATGAACTAGTAAGAGAATTATGTCCTGTAAGAGCTCTTAAGTTCTATTTTAAAAACCTTTACGAGGCCCGTCTGAAGCTTTATGGTGTTCAGTTAAGAATTCATCTTTGCCTATGTCAGAGAATTCTTTATCCTATTATTTTCAGACTGTTAATACGAGAAGCTCATTCCCTTCTGAATGAGGAAGACCAAGCTTGGCTGAAGGTAAGGACACACGAAGTTAGAGCTGTCACAACTTCCGTGACCTTTAAACAAAATAGATCTCTGCAATATATATTCGACGCAACCTTTTGGAAAAGCTAATCAGTGTTCGCGTCTTTTATCTTAAGAATGTCCAGTCTCTTTACGAGAACTGCTACACTCTGGGACCATTCATAGCAACGAGTGCAGTAGTGGTGGGGGCTCCACCACTACAATTCCCTAATTCCAGAACCTTTTTAATCTTTCTCTTGAAATATTTTTGGGTTGTCCGGAAGGCTAAGAAGCCTTCCGCATCCTGGTTGATTTGGCGGGTGGTCAAATTCTTTCTTGAGAAGCGCCTAGATTAGAGGTTGTGATGAGGTCCTTTAGTATGGGTTGCAGCCCTTCATACTTCAGCACCTAGGAGTCGCTCAGCATCCTAAGAGGATCGCTAGGCTCAGTAAGGAAGACGTACTTAAAAAGGCAGAGTAATGGTTCAAGTCGACTTCCTTACCAGGTACTTATTTATTTTATGTTTGTTATTTTGAATAACTGCTAAAATAAGATACGGGATACTTAGCTTCTAATGTTAACATGTATGCTGGTCTCCACCCACCACCCTGGGTGTGAATCAGCTACATGATCATCGGGTAAGATTAATATTGAAAAATGTTATTTTCCTTAGTAAAATAAATTTTTGAATATACTTACCCGATGATCATGAATTTAAGGACCCTCCCTTCCTCCCCATAGAGAACCAGTGGACCGAGGAGAAAATTGAGTTCTTGTTGACAAGAAGTACTTGAGTACCTGCTCACAGATGGCGCTGTTGTGTACACCCCCACCTGTATAGCGATCGCTGGCGTATCCCGACCTTAGATTTCTGTCGGGCAACAGAGTTGACAGCTACATGATCATCGGGTAAGTATATTCAAAAATTTATTTTACTAAGGAAAATAACATTTCTAGCCAAAAATGAGCTGCCTTCTCGGCCTTGGCCTAAATCTTTCGATATTCCCAGCTTATCGGAGATCGTAGGCAATGAAGTAGAAAGAGTCTTATGCCCTGTTAGAGCTCTTAAGTTCTATTTAAAGCGTACCAAACCTTTACGAGGCCAATCTGAAGCTTTATGGTGTTCAGTTAAGAAACCATCTTTGCCTATGTCAAAGAATGCTTTATCCTACTTTATCAGACTGTTAATACGAGAAGCTCATTCACATCTGAGTGAGGAAGACCAAGCTTTGCTTAAGGTGAAGACGCACGAAGTTAGAGCTGTTGCAACTTCCGTGGCCTTTAAGCAAAATAGATCTCTGCGAAGTATAATGGACGCAACCTATTGGAGAAGCAAGTCAGTGTTCGCGTCTTTTTATCTAAAGGATGTCCAGTCTCTTTACGAGGACTGCTACACACTGGGACCATTCGTAGCAGCGAGTGCAGTAGTGGGTGAGGGCTCAACCACTACAATTCCCTAATTCCATACCCTTTTAATCTTTCTCTTGAAATGTTTTTAATGTTGTTTTTATGGGTTGTCCGGAAGGCTAAGAAGCCTTTCGCATCCTGGTTGATTTGGCGGGTGGTCAAAGTCATTTCTTGAGAGCGCCTAGATTAGGGGTTTGATGAGGTCCTGTTGTATGGGTTGCAACCCTTGATACTTCAGCTCCTAGGGGTCGATCAGCATCCTAAGAGGATTGCGAGGCTCCGTAAGGAAGACGTACTTAAAAGGCAGAGTAATTGTTCAAGTCGACTTCCTTACCAGGTACCTATTTATTTTGTTTTTGTTATTTTGATAACTTCTAAAATGAAATAAAAAACTCTTAGCTCATAAAATGTAAACATATATTACTGGTCTCTACCCACCATCCTGGGTGTGAATCAGCTATATATTCACCGGCTAAGTTAAATATTTAAAAATGATATTTTAATTATAAAATAAATTTTTGAATATACTTACCCGGTGAATATATAAATTAAATGACCCTCCCTTCCTCCCCAATAGAGACGCAGTGGGACGAGGAGAAAATTGAGTCTTTGTTTACATAAGAGCTGGGTATCTGGTCGACAGATGGCGCTGTTGGGCACACCCGCAACCTGTGTAGCGATCGCTGGCGAGTTTTTTCCGTAGAGTTTGTCTGTCGAGCAACAGAGTTGCAGCTATATATTCACCGGGTAAGTATATTCAAAAATTTATTTTATAATTAAAATATAATTTTTCCTAACTTTACAAACCTTAGCTATTTAACCAAACTTGCCCGCCAGCCCTATCCCCCTTGAAGTCCTACCTTCAAGCAAAGTGAGCTCAATCACAGGTGTAAGAGGGAGATCGGTAGCAAGCTACCCTCCCTACCCCCGCTAACTGGCGGTGTGGGTAGTTAATCCTCGTTAAAAATTAGTGGCTCGTCATTTCAGCTACGCCGAAAGTAATACCCCTATTAAATAGCTAAGGTTTGTATAGTTAGGAAAAATACAAATTATCTACGAATTTGTCATATTTCTCCCTCTGACCCTCGGTACGCTACCCTCCGACCCTTCCCTGTCGGTTTCCCTAGGAAGCTTTTCGGCTAAAAGTGTTGGCCCTTTTAACTTAAGGGCAAATTTCGGGGCAGGAAGAACTTCCCGTTTTCACCCATGGCAGGGCCTCCACCTCAGGGGAGTTTCTTATACAGAATATCGATGCCCTGTGTGTTTTGTGGCTTTCCTTGAGACTGCAAAGTCCTCCCTCTAAGGTACAGCTTGCTTCGAAGGCATTGCAGGAGAGTGTATCTGATCTTTCTAGAGACGTCATCGGCTCACCTTCCTGGAGAAGAGAGTCTCTCCTCTAGATCATGCCTCCAAAGCAGATTACCTCCACCTCAGTCTCTCGAATATTTCTTGAGACCGCCGAAGGAGACATGTTTCATAAGTGCCCTCCCTCTGTGAAGAGCACTCCTATGACACCCTTGTTGGTAAGCATGTTTCCCAACAGCCTGAGTGTGCTAGCTAGTCATTTCTCATGACTTGAATGCATCTAACTGTGCCCTTCCTCAGTTGACCGGACCTAATCGTCTAGAGCTTTCCTGGTCAATTCTGGCCTCAGAAATGCTAGACAAGGTCAATGTGCAGTTCTCTGCAAGGAAGGATTCCCTAAGGGGGTGGGGGGAGATCCTCCAAGATGATGCCTCTGGGATTCTTGAGCCAGAAGTACTGTAGTACTGTACCTCTTGATCCTGCAGGGACCACACTGGCTGCAGGCATCATCTCGGACTGTCTGGCTACACAGCCTATTACCTTTTCATCAGTGGAGGCCATGAAGTGCACGGTAATGGCAACTCTTCAGGCTGCCTCAGGATTGACCACCAATCAGTCACAGTTGGTGTTTTTGCCAACACAGAGGACGTGACAGACTCAGACTCGTAAGGCACTCAAGAACATCGTCTTGAAGGGAGTCAGAGCCGTTGAGTTCTTGACCCATCAGGCAGCCAACCAGTGGGCAAACCTGTTCCTGAAGAGACATTATTCCAGGGCATCCGGGTTCCAGAAGCAGGTTGGACGGTGGGAGATTTTAAATCTCTTAAATGCATCTGTGAAAGCTCCTTCTCTGTTCACAGAGGAGATTGAGGTGGTAGCCGAGAAATGGAGGAAGGCCAGCCAGGACTTGCTTCTGCACCGGGCTGTGTCTTTTTGGTGGCCACAAGTCGCCTCCACTTCCAATCATGCAAGGTCTTTGCCTCTTGCTAGGCAGACACATAGACCTGCACCTAGGAATGACCCTTGCCCCATACTTTCCATCCTGAGGCAGGGAACGAATCATCAACCCTTTTAGAGTAGACAGGGTTAAGGCATGGACAACAACCTCCTATTGGGGAATTCCTCTCACGATGCCTCATATGAGAGGATGCCTGTAACCCTGATTGAGGAGGTGATGATATCATCAGGCAGAATAGTGGACTGTAAATGTTCTTCATTCCGGATACCTCCTCCCGTTCACCAGTTCTCTCCCTCCTATAATTCTACCACTAGCGACGTCATTGTCCTATCACCATGGATCAGTGAAGGACTTAGCCCTTTAGGCAGAGGTTCAGGGTATTCTTAGAGAGGGGCGCTCTCTAAGAGGTCAACGATGGCTCCCCAGGTTTTTTCAGTTGACTTTTTCTTGTTGAGAAGGCATCTGGAGGCTGGAGAGACCAGTCATAGACCTCTCAGGTAAGCTTCACTCAGCCTGCAGCTTTTTCATACTGTATTGTAATATAGAAGCATCATTCCCCATACTCCTTATGAGGGAAATTGTCTAGTAACCAGGAAAACCCAGTAGTATACATATGCCACATGGTGGGAATCAGGTACTGTAAACCCGTTAGTAAACATATACTGTGCAATTGAAACCAGGGAAACCCATTGATATACATATGCCTCATTGTCACAACACAGACATTTTGTGGTCAGTTTTCTTTATTGCATATGCTGAGGACCCACTGGTATGGTCACACCATTGATGCACAAGGTGTAGGGAACCTCAACTTTTTTCCGTAACTAGAATACAAACCTACGCTATTTATTTAGGGGTATTACTTTCGGATAGGATAGGAAATGAAGTGAGTGATTGGTTTCCGGTGAGAGTGGGGCTGAGACAGGGATGTGTGATGTCGCCGTGGTTGTTTAACTTGTTTGTTGATGGAGTGGTGAGAGAGGTGAATGCTCGAGTGCTTGGACGAGGATTAAAACTGGTAGACGAGAATATGACCATGAATGGGAGGTAAATCAGTTGTTGTTTGCGGGTGATACTGTACTGGTTGCAGACACAGAAGAGAAGCTTGGCCGATTAGTGACAGAATTTGGAAGAGTGTGTGAGAGAAGGAAGTTGAGAGTTAATGTGGGTAAGAGTAAGCTTATGAGATGTACGAGAAGGGAAGGTGGTGCAAGGTTGAATGTCATGTTGAATGGAGAGTTACTTGAGGAGGTGGATCAGTTTAAGTACTTGGGGTCTGTTGTTGTAGCAAATGATGGAGTGGAAGCAGATGTACGTCAGAGAGTGAATGAAGGTTGCAAAGTGTTGGGGGCAGTTAAGGGAGTAGTAAAAAATAGAGGGTTGGGCATGAATGTTAAGAGAGTTCTATATGAGAAAGTGATTGTACCAACTGTGATGTATGGATCGGAGTTATGGGGAATGAAAGTGATGGAGAGACAAAAATTGAATGTGTTTGAGATGAAGTGTCTAAGGAGTATGGCTGGTGTATCTCGAGTAGATAGGGTTAGGAACGAAGTGGTGAGAGTGAGAATGGGTGTAAGAAATGAGTTAGCAGCTAGAGTGGATATGAATGTGTTGAGGTGGTTTGGCCATGTTGAGAGAATGGAAAATGGCTGTCTGCTAAAGAAGGTGATGAATGCAAGAGTTGGTGGGAGAAGTACAAGAGGAAGGCCAAGGTTTGGGTGGATGGATGGAGTGAAGGAAGCTCTGGGTGATAGGAGGATAGATGTGAGAGAGGCAAGAGAGCGTGCTAGAAATAGGAATGAATGGCGAGTGATTGTGACGCAGTTCCAGTAGGCCCTGCTGCTTCCTCCGATGCCTTAGATGACTGCGGAGGTAGCAGCAGTAGGGGATTCAGCATTATGAAGTTTCATCTGTGGTGGATAACGGGGGAGGGTGGGCTGTGGCACCCTAGCAGTACCAGCTGAACTCGGTTGAGTCCCTTGTTAGGCTGGGAAGAACATAGAGAGTAGAGGTCCCCTTTTTGGTTTTTGTTTCATTTGTTGATGTTGGCTACCCCCCAAAATTGGGGGAAGTGCCTTGGTATATGTATGTATTACTTTCGGCGAGGCTGAAACGACGAGCCATGAAAATTTAGCGAGGGTTAACTACCCATTCCGCTAGTTACGGGGGTAGGGGGTTAGCTTGCTACCGCTCCCACTCACACACTGGTGATTTAGCTCACTTTGCTTTTGGCTCGGATGGTGTAATCCTTCGCCGTTATTATTGGACTGACATTAATTCTTTTGTGCTTTCTCTTTGTGTTAGTGTGTGCATGTGTGTTGACTTGTGCGACCATGCGCACCTGCCCTGGACTCGATGGCCGGCCTTGCGGAACCTTTATGTCGGGCGTAGAGACCGATCGCCATACCCTTTGTCCCGCCTGCAGAGGTCCATCATGTGATAGTAATAATTAGTGTAGTGAGTGTTGGGAGTGGTCTGCCTCCTAGTGGGAGAGGTTTGGGTGACGATGGAAGAAGTCTATGGAAGGAGAAAAACTCCAGGGTCTCTTCTTCCGTCTCCCGAACTTCATCCGAAGCTCCTACTCGTTCGGCTTCTTCCGGGAGACCGTTGAGAAGTAGTGTAGACCCTTTTATTTGTGGCAAACCCCGGTCCTCGAGAGATGGTGTTGCTTCCTCTAGCGAAGTGGCCCCACCTCTCCCGCTGGGTAACGCCTTGTCTATGTCTTCTGTTTTGCAGGTATGGTCTTTCTTGGGGCTTCCGGTCCGCCCTCCAAGGATTCCTTGCTGGAGCTCGTCCTCCGGGGCGCAAGTGTGCAGCTGTCGTCATCGACTTCAGAGGTAGATCCTCTTGCGTTCGTCGACGGTGTCAGAGGTGTCTTCTGTGGCTTCTGCCAACGCCCCGGCCCCTCCAGACTCTTCAGTTGTTGCTGCTGACTTAGTTTCCCCTGTTCCTGATCATCCTTCGAGGGGGAACTTAGTCCTACCTCTGTCTCTCCTGCGAGTGTTTTTCTACCTCGGGGGAGTTCTCTCATAGAGACTCCTCTTGGGAGGACTGTTGCTGCTCAGCTTGCTGATCCAACAGCCCCTAGAGGGCGTATCCGTCGCAGAGCTCGCCCTCTGCATTGCCTGAGAGGTTGTCCTTCACCATTGGTGAAAAGGCGCGTCTTCGGCTCCTCACCTTCGTCATCGCAGCCGTCCCCCACAGAGGAGTGTCCGTTTCACTCGTCTCCTGGCCCTTGACCTTCACTCGTTCCTGGTCCTTCCCCCGATGATGCTGCTGCTAGTCCTCGGACTTCGGTCATGGACTCTTCTGTAGATCTTTCGTGATCTCCATTGGTGGATGTTTGCCCTTCAAAAGGGCAAACCCCTGTTCTTGTTCTTCCTTCCAGCCAACCTGCCGACCTACCATCACTGTTCCTGTCTTCAGTACAGCCTCCTGAGGCCCTACCTAAGTGTGCAGCTGTACGCCAACGCTCTCCAGCTCGCCAGCGCCCTGCAGTGCACCAGCACTCACCAACATCTCGTCAGTGCCAGCCTGCTCCTTCACGCTTTACAGAGCGACCACACTCCAGCTTGTCAGCGCTCTTCAACACTTCGGGGTTTGTTAGACCAACAGCCTTCACCTGCTCGCCTTCCAATGCCCCAGCGATCTCCCAATCGCTGGCACATTCCAGTGCAACCTCGCCGTTCTAGAGAGCAACATTTGGCAGCTCGCCAGCACTCACCAGCCAACCTACGCTCGCTAGCGCAAATGCTCTCTCCAGCCTGAGCCCGCCGGCGCTCTCCGACACAACATCGCTCACGGAAACCTCAGCGCGCTCCTGCTCAACTTCGGTGTCCGGCTCGCCAACGCGCTCCTATACGACAACGCTCTCCCAAGCTACAATGTTCTCCTGAGCACTAGCGCTAGCGCTCTCCTGTGCGGCAGCACTCCACTGCGCATCTGCGCTCTCCAGTGCCGAAACTTCCTTAACAACCTCCGGCTCGCCCACGCTTTCCAGCTCACCTGCGTTCTACTGTAGCTGCTCTCCAGCAACCTCCCACGCGCCCACATTCTCCTGCCCACCCATGCTCTCCTGCGCATTCTAAGGGGACACCCTGTTCACCCGTGCTCTCCTACACATTCTAAGGGGACTGTGCAACACCCTGCGCAGTGTCTTACTGCGCTCCCGCGGCCTACTGCGCAACACACTGCACAGCGCCTTACTGCGTGGCAACGCTCTCCGGCGCACCAGCGCTCGCCAACACGCCAGCGCTCACCTGCGCACTTGCGCAGTGACCAGGAACAGGTTCTCCAGGCTAAGGAACATCACATTGACAGGTCACCATCGCCTCGTTCCCCTCCCCACAAACGCCTTTCAGCGTGACCGCCAGGGAAAGGGGAACGCGCCTCTACAGAAGGGTTCAGGATCCCGAAACTGCCTTCCTCCAAGGCAGACCCACCAACAGCAGAGACTCCTCATGGGGTACCTTCGGTCCCTTTTCCTTCAGGGGATCTGTCTGACAGTGCGTCAGTCAGTCAGCAGTCATGGTTCAGTGGTATGTTCAGGGCAGTGGTACAAGCCTTCAAACCTGCTCTGTCTGGCCACTCTTCGAAGCTTCTTACAGCTCCAGCAGACCTTCTGCAAGGAACCATGGCCTCTTCTCCCCTGAAGAGGAAGAGAGGATTCTCAGACGTGGTCACTTTCCTGAGGGTAAAGCGGACTTCGGTTAGATCATCAAGGCCTGCTTCTCCTGCATCTTCCACCGGATACTCTCCTTCCTCACCTCTGCCTCAGTACGCCATGCAGGCTACTTCGTGGCTTGATGTCTGGTTAAGGACCTTGAGAATCCTGGTACGGACTGAGGATTTCTCCAAGGAACGTACAAGGAAAACAATGGAGACTTTTCTGCTCTCAGGCAATCGCACGATCGAGTTTCTCGCCCACCAAGTTTCAAACTTTTTGGGGAATTCCATCCTGAAACGTCGAGACGCGGTGTCTGAGAGATTCCACCAAATCCCAAATGCCGAGATCGCTAGGCTCAGATATTCCCCTCTAGAGGGAGCTCATCTATTCGAGCCTAAGGACAAGGAACATATTGCTGTGAGAGGGAGGAATTCCTATCAGGACTCCTTCCTCCATAGTGCTTTGACTTTCAAGCCCTGTAAGTCACCAGCTCCTCAGTAGTGCCGTTCAGCCAAGACCACGATGAACAAGACAGCAGCGAAGACCATGGTGTCTAAGAAGCTCTATCCTGCCAAGGACAGGAAAGGCACAAAGTCCTCCAGGGGAGGAAAATATCCTAGAGGAATGGCGGAGGCCGCAATCGCTAAGATAGGCACTTCCCCTGCATTTCCACAAGTAGGGGGATGCCTACAAGGTTACTCGGACAAGTGGAAGCAACTCGGGGCCGAACCCTGTACAATCTCTGTGATTCGTGTAGGGTATCGTGTCCCGTTCATAACATCTCTCCCTTCCCTGATCAGGAATCCAGTGTCAATAATAATTTAGTGAGTTATTAGAATCATATTGACTAGTGAATAATGTCGACTGTACAACTTCTTTAACTGGGCATACGTTGGACTTAGTTTTGAGTGATGACATGAATAATATTGTATCTGATATAAATGTTGAAGAGAAATGTACTATCTCCCCAGTACACAGACTTATTACATCTAGTCTACCTCTACAGGAACATTCAACAGTAAAGAAAACAAACTTTAGACATAAATCAGATTTTTCTCCTACCGTATTTATTGAAGTTACAAAGAAAGTAAAGGATGTTATCAACATTCCCTGTGATCATGATGACCAACGTATGTCAGGAGCTAAGTGTGTTAACTGTCTTGCGACCATTTATAATAAAGTGAGTAAAAGTGAATATGATACCATGTGCCCACCGATGGAAAAGACTATAACTGTAAAAGACCAATCTCTTTTGTTTGATGGAGAGACTTTAGTGAAAAAGAAGGAAAAAAAAGATTTAAAGAAAGTGGAATAGGTTAAAAACTGAAAGTACATTTGTAGAATGCAAAACTACTACGTGTCAATATAACTACCTACTAAGAAGGAAAAAAAGTGAATACTACAAGAGAAAGATCCTCGAAGCAGCAACAGACATAAAACAGTTATATCGTCTCCTAAATGCTATAATGGGAAATGTAAGAGAAAAGAAACTACCAGATGGATACAGTGACCAGGAAATAGCAAATAATTTAATAATATTCTTTAAAAACAAAATTGAAAATATAACTAGGTCATTTGTAAATACTCAACATCAGATTAATGATACACCAGGCACACAGAAGATGACATCACCAGGATTATCGAGAGAGCAAAGAAAACAACCTGTGAGATCGATCCTATGCCAATATCTGAAGTAATTGGAGAGAGAAACTTTTCTAGGGTAGCCAAAATAATAATGATAGTAGCAAATGCGAGCATTGATAAACGTAAGTTTCTCAAAATCTGAGAAAATGGCTATAGTCACACCAGTTTTGAAAAATGTTCTGGACTAACAGGAAATAAGCTCATATAGACCTATTTCGAATCTATCCTTTGTTTCAAAAGTGCTTGAATACATAATTCTTGAACAACTGGTCAGTCACCTAGAAGTAATAGAAGCTTTGCCTGACAACCAATCTGCTTACAGAAAACTATACTCAACGGAGACAGCCATCTGCTCAGTTGTAAATGATATGCTGGAAATGATGGATAAAAATAAATGTGGTATTTTGATATTGCTCGATCTCAGTGCTGCTTTTGATACAGTTGTGCATGAACTACTACTAAATGATCTACGTTCCTCGGCGTTGAAGATCAAGCTTTCAAATACCTAAAAGACTACTTGGTTGGTAGAAATTACAGTGTACAAATTGGAAACTCTTATTCATCATATGAACCTTTAAACAGAGGTGTACCCCAGGGGAGTGTACTTGGCCCAATCTCATTCTGCACCTATATTATTGGTCTATCGAAAGTACTACGAAAGAATGGTGTAAAGTTAAAACTATTTGCCGATGACACAAGTTTACTTCTCCATAAATGATATAGATGACACTACTGAAACTAAACCGAATCCTTGATAGTGTTAGAGAATGGATGACACTTAAACAAGTAAAATTAAATGAGAACAAAACTAGCTCATGGTGGTGGGTAAGAGAAACAGCGTGAGAAACTTGGGTGATATTCAAATGAACATAAATAATGACTCAGTGCTGATATCTAGTAAAGTTCGTGATCTAGGTGTATTTCCTGACTGTAACCTGTCTCTCAATGCCCAAATAGATAATGTAGTAAAAACTGCTGGTTATCATCTAAGAAATATTGCATTTATAAAAAACGGATTTTGACGTAGGAAAAATCTATTTTTGGGTGAGATAGCCATGTCGTCCTGATGGAAGGTCCTTCCGGCAGCTTCCTGCTGTATAATATTTCTGCGAGTGATATTACAAGAGAATTATCGTCGGGTATCACGGGGTTCTAACCTCCGGAACGACTATCCTAAGATATCGTGTATAATCAGGGACGTATCCGTAGATAACCTTAGATATCTGCACCCCTAATAGACTTAACCCAGTCTAGGAAACTAGGGGGAAGGATAGGTGAGGAGCCGTTACATATTCTCTCCCCTCAAGGTACCACCGTACATCACTGATGGCGCCATTCCACATAGCAGCGTAACTACTGTGAAAAAGAGGCATCCTATGAGGAATCGGGGAGGGACAACGTTACGGGTGGGCCATCAGGATGACATGGCTATTTCACCCATAAATAGATTTTTCCTACGTCAAAATCAGGTTTTTGGGCTCAAGCCATGTCGTCCTGATGGAAGTGTACCAGAGAATTACCTATGACTCAGTAGGAAGCCTCAAAGAGAGAGGTCCCAATACCGAAATGCACTTATAGGATTACTCCGTCAAGGCATAGGTATCACTTTCAACTATATATCCCAGAACAGTTCTGAGGCAGTATTGACAATTATGATGGTCTGACAAGGAGGCAATAAGGACCAAAGGACCGCCCTCCGCAATTGGAAAATCACCTGAGGTTAGTGTCGGGAACCCTTAGGAACCCAAAACTGAAGGAGGCATCGTAGGTAAGAAGTATGGAACAAATACCCACCAGGAGAAGTAATCCAATTATGTTCAGGAAGGATAATAATAAGGAGGCACACTAAATGTATTGCCGCTAAAGTAATTATAAGCATAATAATGGGGCATGAAATAAAAGGCATGTAACAATTTACAGACTTTTATTCACAAGAATCAGTGCAAAGGATAATAAGCAATCATCATTAATAGCATATAGATAAATTTTTTGTACAAAAGTAAATACATCCCATTCATGCCCAGACATAAGGTAACATTAGGGGACAAATACATGACATGAGGAACTGTAGGGAACTAATGACAAGATAACCTGATCAATAGATACATGATCACACGTACAAAAAGGGGTAATCACCCAAACAAAAAGAGATATAGCTTAACCAACATTTAGACAGGTAGGCTGTAGCACTGAAGGAACAAACATTGCGTCAGAGAGACACGTGAACCTGAAAAGTAAATGATTAATTGCATTTTTCTTTGTTCCTGAAGCAAAAACCAACTGTTTACTCATTGCAAATAACAAGCTGGAGGAGTGCCCTAGTACGCATTGTTGGCTACTTCGTTGCAGCGGGTTTGATAACGCCTCCTGCAGCCACCACAAAATGGCGTAACTCCTCCAATTGCTTCAGATAATGCCTGAAGAAAACCCTAATGGACTTCTAACCAGTATATGCCTGCAGTCCCTCGAAGGACATACACTACTGTATACTGGTAAAAGTTCAAGGAGGAAGCCACTTTCTTAGGGTCATGACCCGATGGCATACTAGCCGGGTCCGCTCTTCGTATAAAGTAGGTCATTTTTGCTCTTAAGTGTTTCGGAGACAAATCAGACCCCACTGTTTCCCCCTTAAACAATTGACCACCCATAAACTGCACTGTTCTTAGTAAATACACTTTTAAACACTGCACTGGATCACCTGGTGGGTAACTATTTTCCATGGACCCCAACGTTTAGAGGGAAGTTCATTCTTCTCTAGAAAAGCGGGATCAGGGTATAAATTAACCTCATTATTATCCAGAAATTCAATGTGGCCCTCGTCTCTAGAAAGCGCCACAATTTCATTAACACGAGCACCGGAAGCCATCGCAATTAAAAAGATGACTTTCTGAGTGAGATCACGAATAGAAGCCATTTGATTGTCTATGTCCAAAGCGAATTGCAAAACTGTCCAAAGACCAAGAGATAGGCTTCGGTGGAGCCGACGGCCGTAGCCTTGCACAAGCCTTCAGAAATTTGTTGAAGAGATCCGAGTTAAAGTCGACATCAAAGGCGTATAGTATAGGTCTAGTGAGGGCCGATTTGTACAGCGAGATCGTGGAGGAAGCTAGACCTTGAGCGTGCAAATCCATCATGAAACCTAAATAAAAATCCATAGTAATTGACCCTGGATTCTTGTCTTTGACGTATTTGACCCATTTCTTCCATGATGCTTCATACTGAGTCATGGTGGTAGACATCTTATAGTTTTCCGCAAATTCCAACTTATCACGTTGAATTTGGAACTTCTTTTCCAGGGCTAGGGCGAAAAAATCATGAGATGAAGGTTGTTCATTCTCCCACTGTACCTCCTGGGACAGAATCGAGTTGGGCAACGGCACCAACTTGGGATTCAATTCCATGACCATGGAAAACCAGTTGCTCTTTGCCCACAGAAGAGCCACCAGAGCTGCCGTCCCTTTGAAAGATTGAAGCTTTTCCATAACCTTCATGAGGAGGTTGAACGGTCGGAACAGGTAAATCTTCGTCCAACGATTCCAATCCAGGGACATCGCGTCCATTCCCACTGCTGCTTAATCCACGTTCGGTGCTACATAGCGGGGAAGTTTCTTGTTGAGACTCGTTGCAAACTTATCCACTTGAAGTCGAGGGACTTGATCCTGCACGAAACAGAATGATTATCCGTCGAGAGACCACTCCGTCTCTAGAGGTTTTGTCCGAGAGAGGGAATCCGCCATCACATCTCTTACTCTCTGAAGGTGGGATGCTGACAGGTGCCAACCTTTTTTCTGAGCCAATGTAAAGATGGCTATCATTACGTGGTTTATTTGGGGAGACCTCGACCCTTGTCTATTGATGCAATGGACTATCACCTTGCTGTCGAGGACTAGACGGGATATGAATGTTCTTCAAGTATAATTTCTTGAGGGACAAAAAGACTGCCATGGCCTCCAGAATATTGATGTGGAATTGTTGAAATTTCTGAGACCAACGGCCTTGCACTTTCTTGAGCTGGGTATGACCCCCCCAACCATCCAACGAGGCTTCCGTATGAAGTGTCACTACTGAAGGAGGAAAGCGCAATGGTACCGTCTGTGAAAGACTTTTGTCAGTGGACCATGGTCGAACTTGCTTGCGCAGTAAAACCGGATTCTGCTTCTGGTGGTTGCGAAGAGCTTTGGAGGCTCTCCTCTTCCAAACTCTGCTTGCATCCATGAGTCGTACTTTGAGGACAGGGTCCGTTACCGAGGCGAATTGTAAAGATCATAGAACCCTCTCCTGGCATCGCCTGGTGATCGTTCCCGACTTGATCAGGGACCTGACTGGCTTCGCTATTTCCTTTCTCTTGGAGGGAGGAATAGATAGGGAGTGAGACTTGAGGTTCCAACTAATCCCCAACCACTGGAAGTCTTGAGCTGGGGCCAGTCTTGATTTCTTGAAGTTGATCTGAAATCCGAGGGACTGAAGGAACCGTACAACTCGAGTGGCTGCTACCGAGCACTCCAGTGCCGAGGGAGCCCACACTAGCCAGTCGTCCAGGTACGCCGCTACTCGAAGGCCTTTTTCCCGAAGCTGTTGTATGACTGTTGATAAGCTTCGTGAAAATCCTGGGAGCTATGTTGAGCCCGAATGGCATAGCTCTGAATACATAGCCCTTTCTCTCCAGGCTGAAACCAAGGTAGGGGGAGAAGCGTCAACCTATCAGAAGATGCCAATAAGCGTCGGTAAGATCTATAGAGACGGTGTAAGCCTCCAGGGGTAGTAAGGTCCATATCTGCGAAATAGTCAGCATCCGGAACCTGTCGCTCTGAACGAACAGGTTTATACGGGACAAGTCGAGAATAGTTCGAGGTATGCTTGAATCTTTCTTTGGCACGCAAAATAGACAACCTTGAAATCTCATAGATCTCCTGCAACGGATAACTCTTTTCTTCAGAAGGTCTTGTACATATTGTTCCAGATGAGGTGTTTTCTGGAAGAATCCCCTGAGCTTTGGTGGCCTTTGTTTCCACTTCCAACTCAAGTCGTTGGAAATGATGCTCTGTGCCCAAGAACTGTAGGACCAACAGTCCTTGAACAAGGCCAGCCGTCCCCCTACCGGGAGACCTTCATTGTTTGTGTTGAGGACGTGAACCTCTTCCTCCTCTGCCGTCTCGATGTCCACGACACCTGGACTGGCCTCCTCTGTCAGGGCGGCCTCTGTCCCCTTTTTCTTTCTTGGGAGATCGAAAGGAAGACGACCCTTGCTCATACACAGGGTTGAAGGCCGGGGACTGTGTCACCACATGATGGGGTACAGTGTCGACAGTCTGAGGGGTGGCAGCAGGGGAGGAGCAAACGACTTCCGATGATAAGTCGGTTTACGAGACCTCTTGGGTTGTGGTCCTCCCCCAGGGGTGAACTTCCTCTTCAAGGAGATCCCCCACTTCCGGAAAAGGCTCTTGTTCTCTGCGATAGCCTTATCCATGACTTCCTTCACCAACTTCTGAGAAAACGGGTCTTTTCCCCAGATGCTAGAGTTGATGAGACGTTTCGGCTCGTGGCTTATGGTAGCTGTGGCAAGTACATGGGGCATCTGTAAAATTCCTGATTATCATCTCCATGAAGCACTGCATAGACATCGACGCTGATAACCTTTCTCTGGTCTCCAGCTCAGCCTTAAGAAGGTGTTTGGGAATCCTGGGCAGCTTCTCATCAAACTGGCGGCCGGCTACATCCTTATCCAGTTTACCCTCAGCAAAAGTAAACTGGACATCGGTCCAGTGGTCGGCATCATGTGTTAAGATAAGTGAGACCGGTTTGCACTCTTCCAAAGCTGGGAGAGGCTTACCCTCACAAATGGCTTTCTGAATTGCAACTTAACCCTTCTAGGCAAAGGGGAAGACCATTTTGTCCGGAGCCAGGAAGATGGCCAACCTCTTACCGAAGGCGCCAAGTTGTGTATTGATACACCCTGCCGTCTTCATTTCTTTCACTGCCAGGTGTTGAGCCCTTGTGTGTTTCAGGAAGATCGTTTTCTTTGGGATGGTATCATCCCTCAACAGAACCCCCTCAGCTAGCCTAATGTAGCAAAAGGGGCAGGCATCAAAGTCGGGGTAAAAGTCCAGATCCGACACCGGTCTGGAACACAGTCCTTCACTAATATGGAGGATGCTCTCGGAGAGCATAGCTTGGCCAGCATACCTCCAAGGATTTTGCTGCGTGCAATAAGGTAGCTTGGAGGGCAAGACTTTATCCCTAGTCGTCTCCTCTTGCTTCTTCAAGGCCTGGATCTCTTCGCATAAGGCCTTGAACATCATCAGCTGGTATTGCTGATTCCCCTCCTTGAAGGCTTTCATGTTAGCCAAGAGTACCGGATCCATCGTAGTATCCGAGGTACTCGGGAACTGAGGGGGCTCCATGAGCCCAGCAGGAGATGGTGGGGGGAAAGAGGCAGGAACAGCTCCCGTCACGGAAGAGGTAGTCGTTACCGTAGACACCACTGAATCCTTGATGGACCCCAAACTTGCATCATCCACCTCCGACAGGTAAGAGTCATCCACCAAAGGGAAGGGTTCTTCATCAGACTCCACCGTGGAAAGGAGAGCCGATTCCCTACCTGGGGAGAGAGAGGAGACTGTAGACATCCTCTCAGAGTGTAGGCTCATCGCACCCAACTCTTCGTTGATTTGCAGCTGGACCGTTGGGAGGGGTTTAGGTTTAAAGTAGCCCAAAACCGAATCAGGTGCCGCCTTGGGGAAGAGGATATCCTTCCACTCGTTAGAGGGGAGGTAATGGGCCTTCGGATCCGAGTTCTTCTTGAACCCTCTTACCCAGGTGCGAAGGGACTGCTGGAAGAATATGCGGTCGTCATCTGAGGTATCCTTCGAGACCCATCTGGAGTGATGCAGGTCCTTGTAAACACTGCAATCCTGAGGTACCCAGTACGAGACTGGACCCTTCATCCTCCGACACTTCGCACGTGTGCAGCAAGTATCGTGACCGCAAGGATGCCTCATGGTCCTGGCACAAATCTGCACTCTACAGTGCATTTCCGTCGTAGGCACCGCTTGTAAGGAGAAAAAAGTTTAAATGAAATTGAGTCCTCTATCAGTCACCAAAAGCTGAATGAAATGGGTTAGTAACATTCTATGCTGACAATTAAGGGAATAGTAATCCCCAAATTGTGTGTAAATGCAGTTTGTGAGAAAGGAGGAGATAAAGTACAAAATGTCCATTCCCCTATTATGGATGTTAGATTGGAATAAATAGCCTCCTTAGAGTCAGTTACTATAGGCCCAAAGGGGTAGGGGTGCTCATGGATCGAACCATCGCTCCTATATCTCCGCAGAGAAATAGCCAATTAGAAGGCAACGGTACGGGTAAACTTAATAGTTTAAGCAATTGACGCATCGATTAATGAGCAAGAGTCTATAGCAACCCGAGGGCTATAATTATAGGTTGATAATCTCACTTAGGGAAGACCAGGGATTGGGAACTATCCTACAAAGTTATCACCCATCTATCCAATCCACACCCTCAGAGGGGAATGGGCAAATTAATAGAAAACCAATAACCATATGTAGTGGTTATTTCCATGCCGGGGCCTAGAAGACCGTTCGTAAAAGGGATTCCCAGGCCCATCATACATAAAGAAGCCTCAAAAGTTGAAGGAGTAAGGCCTTTATGTTGATCTGTAGTTGAATTCACATACAGTCAATAGAGAACCCACCTTAGGTTAGATAAGGCACTCTTAGATAAAGAGGACAGAAAGGTATGTGCCTTGGAGGTACCAGCGTTGCCGGAAGTACCGGCAGCGCCAGGGGTTAACGGCATTGCCGCCAGCGTCCTATGTGCCCTAAGGTGCTGGTACAGACATCCGCTTCCATAGACTAGTACTAGCTCCGCCACCAATAACGGCAATGGTGCCTATGGGCGACGGAGATAAACGGCAAGGGTTTCCGCAGAAAATACCTTGCCATAGGGGATGGCAGTGTCGCCAGTGGCGGCACTGCTGTCAGCAGCGACATATCGCCGGTACAGGTACTATAGGATGGTGTACCGATAGGTGGCGGCAAAGCCGTTAGGTACCGGCACTGCCATCAGTCTGTCAGCTTACTCCCACAGGGAGAAGCATGGTGGCAGCCATGGAGGGTCAGATCCCAAAGGGAACCAACCCCCACGATCAACAAATGCAAATATACAGCAGCATAATGATAAAATTCATGCAATGTCAGTCTCAGAAAGGCTAGGATATAAAAGAGAGGTGACGGCATGGTGTAGCTAGACCCATGCACCATATGAGCATTCCCTAAACAATGCTCAAGGCAACGGCAATGATGTCAGGCTCAGAAAGAAATCTGGGTTCATTCCGAGGGTTATCCCAACAAGGGAGAGTCTCTAAATAGAGACATTCCTGGCTGCCGCACCCTGAATCCCAGGAAAGGTTAGAAAGACTCAGTATAAAATAAATATGATATTTTAATTATAAAATAAATTTTTGAATATACTTACCCGGTGAATATATAATAGCTGAGCCTCCGGCGGCTCGACAGAAAAACACAAAAACTCGCGAGCGATCGCTATGAAAG
The DNA here is from genome assembly GCF_036898095.1 of Palaemon carinicauda. Classification (NCBI taxonomy): domain Eukaryota; kingdom Metazoa; phylum Arthropoda; class Malacostraca; order Decapoda; family Palaemonidae; genus Palaemon; species Palaemon carinicauda. Next base: position 118,708,672 of record NC_090725.1, on the reverse strand, counting down.
TTGCGGGTGTGCCCACTAGCGCCAACTATCGGCCAGATACCGCATATACATGTAAACAGACCCAATTTTTCTCATCCCGCTGGGTCACTATCGGGGAGGAAGGGGGGGCCTTTAATTTATATATTCACCGGGTAAGTATATTCAAAAATTTATTTTATAATTAAAATATCATTTTTAAATATTTAACTTAGCCGGTGAATATATAATAGCTGATTCACACCCATGGTGGTGGGTAGAGACCAGAGTTAATTAAGTTTACAGCGTATATGCTTAGAGTTTTTGACAGTTATATCATAACAAAACCCAAATATATAAAGGTACCTGGTAAGGAAGTTGACTTAGACGATTACTCTGCCTTATTAGTCTGTCTTCCTCACGAAGCCCAGCGATCCTCTTAGGATGCTGAAAGACTCCCAGGAGTTGAAGTATTAAGGGCTGCAACCCATACAACAGGACCTCATCAAACCCCTAATATGGGCGCTCTCAAGAAATGACTTTGACCACCCGCCAAATCAACCAGGATGCGAAAGGCTTCTTAGCCTTCCGTACAACCCAAAAAACAAAATTAAAAACATTTCAAGAGACAGATTAAAAAGGATATTGGAATTAGGGTAATGTAGTGGTAGAACCCTCACCCACTACTGCACTCGCTGCAACGAATGGACCCAGTGTGTAGCAGTCCTCGTAAAGAGTCTGGACATCTTTTAAGTAAAATGACGCGAACACTGACTTGTTTCTCCAAAAAGTCGCGTCCATAATACTCTGCAGAGATTTATTTTGCTTGAAGGCCACGGAGGTTGCTATAGCTCTAACTTCGTGCGTCTTAACCTTAAGCAAACATCGGTCTTTCTCATTCAAGTGAGAATGAGCTTCTCGTATTAAAAATCGGATAAAATATGACAAAGCATTCTTTGACATAGGCAAGGATGGTTTCTTAACTGAGCACCATAATGCCTCAGATTTACCTCGTAATGACTTAGTACGAGCTAAATAGAACTTAAGAGCTCTAATAGGACATAATATTCTTTCCAGTTCGTTGCCTACGATCTCTGATAAGCAAGGAATATCAAAAGATTTAGGCCAAGGACGAGACGGCAGTTCATTTTTGGCCAGGAAACCAAGTTGAAGTGAACAAGTGGCTTTTTCTGTAGAAAAGCCGATGTTCTTACTGAAGGCATGAAGTTCACTGACCCTTTTAGCCGGAGCCAAGCACACTAGGAAAAGTGTCTTGAGGGTGAGATCCTTCAGGGAGGCTGAATGTAATGGCTCAAACCTGTCTGACATGAGGAACCTTAGGACCACGTCTAAGTTCCATCCAGGAGTTGCCAAACGACGTTCCTTAGAGGTCTCGAAAGACTTAAGGAGATCTTGGAGATCTTTATTGTTGGAAAGATCTAAGCCTCTATGTCGAAAGACCGAAGCCAACATGCTCCTGTAGCCCTTAATCGTGGGAGCTGAAAGGGAGCGAACCTTTCTCAGATGTAAAAGAAAATCTGCGATTTGGGCTACAGAGGTACTGGACGAGGACACAGATGCTGACTTGCACCAGTCTCGAAAGACTTCCCACTTCGACTGGTATACTCTAATGGTAGAAGCTCTCCTCGCTCTTGCAATCGCACTGGCTGCCTCCTTCGAAAAGCCTCGAGCTCTTGAGAGCCTTTCGATAGTCTGAAGGAAGTCAGACGAAGAGCGGGGAGGCTTTGATGGACATTCTTTACGTGGGGCTGACGTAACAGATCTACCCTTAGAGGAAGACTTCTTGGAAAGTCTACCAGCCATTGAAGTACCTCGGTGAACCATTCTCTCGCGGGCCAGAGGGTAGCAACCAACGTCAACCTTGTCCCTTCGTGAGAGGCGAACTTCTGCAGTACCTTGTTGACTATCTTGAATGGTGGGAATGCATATAAGTCCAGAAGAGACCAATCCAGTAGAAACGCGTCTATGTGGATTGCTTCTGTATCGAGGACTGGAGAGCAATAGATTGGTAACCTTTTGGTCAACGAGGAGGCAAAGAGGTCTATGGTGGGTTGACCCCAAGTAGCCCAAAGACTCTTGCCCACGTCCTTGTGGAGGGTCCATTCCGTGGGTATCACCTGACCCCTCCGACTGAGACAGTCTGCCAAGACGTTCAAGTCCCCCTGGATGAATCTCGTCAACAGGGAGATGCCTCGATTTCTTGACCATAAGAGAAGGTCCCTTGCGATCTCGAGCAGCGTTAAGGAGTGTGTGCCTCCTTGCTTGGAGATGTACGCCAAAGCTGTGGTGTTGTCTGAGTTGACCTCTACCACTTAGTTTCGAAGAAGCTTTCGAATATCATCAAGGCCAAGTGGACTGCTAATAGCTCCTTGCCGTTGATGTGCATGCTCTTCTGACTTGAGGTCCACAGACCCGAGCATTCCCGACCGTCCAGGGTCGCACCCCAACCCAAATCCGACACGTCTGAGAACAACACGTGGTTTGGGTTCTTGACTGCTAGGGATAGTCCCTCTCTCAGACTGATATTGCTGTCCCACCATTTAAGGCATGCCTTTACAGGTTCGGAGACTGGGAATGATACCGTCTCTAACGTCTTGTCCTAGTTCCAGTGAGAGGCTAGATGGAACCGGAGAGGCAGAAGGTGTAGTCTCCCTAGTGAGACAAACTGCTCCAGGGATGAGAGAGTCCCTACGAGACTGTTCCAACTCCTGACTGAACAAACGTTCTCTTTTCAGCATTAGTTAGACTTCGAGCAGGGCTTGTTCTATTCGGGTGGCAGACGGAAAAGCCCGAAAAAAACTGGACTGCGAATCTCCATCCCCAAATATAGAATAATCTGGGATGGGATCAGTTGGGACTTTTAGGTTGACCAAAAGTCCCAACTCCCTGGCCAGACTCAACGTCCAATGTAGATCCTGCAGACAGCGAAGACTGGACGATGCTCTGAGAAGCCAGTCGTCCAAGTACAGGGAGGCTCGGATCCCCGATAGATGGAGGGATTTTGCCATATTCCTCATGAGCCTCGTAAACACGAGAGGAGCAGGACTGAGGCCAAAGCACAGGGCTCGAAACTGGTACCCCACATTCCTGTAAACAAACCTCAGAAACGGTTGGGAATCCGGGTGTATAGGAATGTGGAAGTATGCCTCCTGAAGGTCGAGAGAGACCATCCAGTCACCTTCCATTAATGCTGTCAAGACAGCCTGGTAGACTTCATCGTGAAGTTTGTCTTGACAATGAATACATTGAGCGCACTTGCCTCTTACGTACTCCTGCAGTGAACATGGCTGCCAGATCATTGGAGTCATCCCTGAGGGACTTGTTCCTGCAGAGAACGTGGCTGTCAGATCATTGGAGCCATCCCTGAAAGCCTTGTTTATGCATGACATAATTTTTCAGCAAAACTTCAAACGCTCGAAAAAACTCCTAACAGGAGATGGTCTAGCTCTGAAGTTGACCATAAAATCTTGGAGCGTCTCATGGCCAGGCGCCAGGGAGAATCTATGAGGTTTGAGAAGTCTATCTGGGCAGAGGCAGGAACTCCCAAGCCGAGAACTTCTCCCGTGTCATATCAGACTCTCGCTCTATAAGCCAGCTTAAAAGTAGGGAAAGCAAAGGCTGTCTCCCCCAAACTCCTCCTGGTGATTAACCAGTCGCCTAGCAAACGTAAAGCTCTCTTAGAAGAGCGAGAGAGCACTAGCTTATAAAACAACGGCTTCGAAGTAGCTAGGCCTAGTGTAAACTCTGACGTTTAGGCGAACGAGGAGCAGCAGTTACAAAAAGATCCGGACAAAGATCCTTAAAAATCAGCATGATTTATTTAAAGTCCATAGAGGGCTGAGCAGCTTTAGGCTCCTCTCCGTCTGACAGAGTCCTCAAGGGAATATCAGTAGGAGGGGGATCAGCAACTTCCTTATCTGAAGGAACCTTGTCCGACAATAGCCGAGTCTCAAGCAAGGGAGAGACCTGCCGTGGTGGCAATGCTTGACAAGCAGAGTCCACACGCAAAGGAGCAATCAGTAGCAGTCAAGGACGCTATGTCATGTAACTGCTTAAGGACTGACCAGTAACAACAACAGGTGCGGGAGGACGTTCGACGTCAACTCGAGACTGCCTTGACTGCTTAGACTGAGCAGTCAAAACAACTCTTGACTGCGGTGCTTGACGCTCAACGTCAAAACAAGTCAACTCTGCTGGTTGGTGAACGTCCTGAACGTCAACAAGAGCAAGCGGCAGCGGCTGAACGTCCACAAGCGGCTGAGAGTCAACACGGGACTGCATCGAGTGAGGCTCTACAAAACACGATTGACGTGACTTTGTAACGTCAATGTCAACAGGACGAGCAAAGGCTCGTTTGGGCGGCTGACGGCCAAGATCTCGATCAGCTAAGCGGCGAGGATCATCGTGAACCTGTCCAACAGAATAGTCCTCCATAAGAGAGGCAAGCTTATTCTGCATGTCTTGCCGTACAACCCATTTAGGATCAACGGGAATGGTTGCGGTAAGAGACGAGGGTAACGTCTGTGACTGCAAAACCTTGTCTACAAAAAGACTCTTGGAGCCTGTGTTACGCTTTTGTTTAGGCGGCGAGCAGTCTTCCGATGACTGCATAGGATCAGAGCTGTCCTAATGGTTACAACTAGGACGCTGGACCTGTCCTGAAAGGACTGACTTTCGCTTAAAGGGCCTCGAAACCTTGTTCCACGGTTTCTTATGCGAAAAGCCTTCGGATGACGAGGAGAAAATCGTCTCGCTCGTCTTATGGTAGGGGCGGTGTTGATGAGACACGCCTGAAACCATAGAGGGAACGTCTGTTCGCTGATCAAGTCCTCTCGAACCCATAAGTCGTACGACATTACTTCTCCCCTGGGCTTGGGAGCTTGCAAGAGGTCTCGGACTAGGTGAACGACAGGCACGAACAGACGAACCCTCGGTCGCAACACTGATAACACTTTGCGCAATTATCACTTTATCACTACGATTTTCTGTTTTGCAATTACTTCACTGAAATCGAATTTTACAACAATTCACATTAGGTATGAATAAAACTGATTTCTACCTGAAGCACGCAATTCTACCCTCATCAAAAGGTTATAATTGCGAAATCAGTCGTATAATGTAAGCACATTAATACAAGCAAAAAACAGTAAACATATATTAAGATAAAAAGATCAGTGGCTGGGAAGGAGACTAAACACTAGTTCATTCAAAACTACGTTTTCAATCTCTCACCGTACAGTGCCTTGGGACGAGAATAAAAACTAAAAACGTTTTATCCTTTCTCCCCGTACAGAGACTAGGGACGAGAGTAAAAAACTGACTCGAGAACAACGTTACTCGCTTGGGACGAGAATAAAGATCGGAACGTTCTCTCTTCCTCTCTCTCTCTCCGTCTCTCTCTCTCTCTCTCTCTCTCTCTCTCTCTCTCTCTCTCTCTCTCTCTCTCTCTCTCTCTCTCTCTCTCTCTCTCTTGATTTCGCACCGAAAAGAAGGGCCCACTTACCTTTCGTCAATAAACAGGTTATTTGACCAAAGGAAAAAACTGAAAGGTTTTTCAATTAACAAGTTCCTTTAAAATAGTATTTAAAACATTTAAGTTTGAAAGAAGAATGAACAAAATGTCAGAATCAATTTACTCTTTCTGCAAAGTGAAACCGTGATTCTCTCTCTCTCTATCGTAACGATAGAGCGCAAACTGCGTAGCATAAATAAACTAAACGTTAGTTCATCTTTGAAACAGTACGAAGACTATTCAAAGAAAATCTTTCATAAAATATTTACTAAAAAAATATTTATTTAATAAGTTTTAAATCATTTGCTCTGTAAAAGTTATTTACGATTGAAAGGGCTCAACGTTGTTTAACTTCGGTTTCCAAGTTAGGACCGCCTACTCTCGGATTAGAGGAAGAATAGGAAAGGTCGCATATAAACAAATCATTAAAATTTATCTTGATGTTTATTATAAATGGAAAGCTAATCGAAGAGGCCTAATAAAGGCGGTTGAGATATAAAATATATAGTTAACAACAACAATTTATAACGTGATAAGATAATTGCTAAAAGCCTAAAACACACTTCCGTACTAAGGGAAGGGTCGGCCATTTAAAAGTCAAAGAAAGTCCAAAAAACAATCCAAAGTCATCAAAAATTAAATCTATCCAAAAACGAGTTCAAGATTTAAGTTGAAGATAAAACACCTGCATTGCGAAAGCTCAAACCAAAAGGAAGTACTTCACCAAATATGTTGAGAAAACTCCAGGTTATGCAGCGAGTATTGATACGTATTGTCGTTAAGGCCGACAGAGAAAAATTGGGTCTGTTTACATGTATATGCGGTATCTGGCCGATAGTTGGCGCTAGTGGGCACACCCGCAACCTTCATAGCGATCGCTCGCGAGTTTTTGTGTTTTTCTGTCGAGCCGCCGGAGGCTCAGCTATTATATATTCACCGGCTAAGTTAAATATTTAAAAATAGGATGCCGCAGGTCGATCGAGAAATCTCAGAGGCTAGGAGGTAACGGCAGTGCCGGTAAGTCGGCGCACCGAGAAGTTGAGATCACCCTTCGCAAAGGGGGAGCTCCAATGGACTGCGTAGTCCTAGCATGAGAGGTCACGAGCCAATGCAACATGGTGGACCAACGGATTCGCCGACGCGGGCTAGGCTAAGCCTAATAGGTCGCAAAACCAGGGGTTCGAAGGCAGGCGGGCATAAGGGCTCAGTAAACTAGTATAACCGAGGTAAAAAACACCCTAAGGGTAAAATGGCCGCTGCCAACGAGTCCAGTAAGAAAGACTTGATCGTCATCGACGAGCCCGTCTCCAACTAAAACTTTACCACTCTCTAAACTAGACTTACCGGGACTGACACATACTAAAACATAAAATACATTAATGCATGGTAAATGTATTCACAAAACAGAGCCCAAGGCATCGTAATGCTTAAAATAAGGCTAGCTAATGTGATACTAGTGAAATAAGACTAAATGAACACGAAATAAGAGGGCGGTCAGGTATGCGACCTGACCCCCAATGGCTAGCTGGACTTGTAGTGCATGGCTCTCCCATTGCCTAATAAATCTAAATAACCACTCCCCGAGGGTATCTAAAACAGTGAAAGCTAATTCAAACTGTAAAAGAAGAGGATACTCAACTTAGACGATGAAGAGGAAGCCATCATGTGTGGAAAAACTCCAAAAAAGCTGAAATAATTGCACGCGAAAAAACTTTGTACTAAGTAGGACGCTGCAAAGAAAGGAATGGCGCCATCAGTGATGTATTGTGGTACCTTGAGGGGAGAGGATATGTAATGGCTCCTCACCTATCTTCCTCCTAGTTTCCTAGACTAGGTTAAATCTATTAGGGGTGCAGATATCTATGGCTATCTACGGATACGTCCCTGATTATACACAATATCTTAGGATAGTTGTTCCGGGGGTTAGAACCCTGTGATACCTGACAGTAATTCTCTTGTAATATCACTTGCAGAACACTTGCAGAAATATTATACAGTAGGAAGCTGCCGGAATGACCTTCCATCAGGACGAAATGGCTTGAACCCAAAAAAGTACCTGGACAAAAATTCTGTAAAGAAACTTGTGATAAACTGTGTTATTACCAGGATTGACTACTGCAACTCCATCTATTACAATTTACCAAAAGTGCAACTTAAGAAATTACAAAACTTAATAAATAGAGGAGCAAGACTGATAAAAGGTGTACCACCTAGAGAAAGGATCACCCCTATACTAATTGATTTACACTGGCTGTTGATTAAAGCGAGAATTGAATTCAAAATATAAACAATAACACACCAAATTATCAGAACCGGTCATCCAAAATACTTAAGAGAATTGCTACATATTACGCAGCCAACAAATCGTGTCGACACGAGAATAGTTACAGATGGTTTCAAACTATTATAACCTAGATATATGTCTATCTGAATGATTGAAGATATTAAGGCTTTCAAGGGGAAACTGAAGGCTTTCTTATTTCATGAGTCGTATAACATTGACAATTTAACACTAAAGAAAAAATATGTGATATGAAACGTTAAATACCCTGAACAAACAAGGTAAATCGACAGTAGAGGTCCTGTGGAGAGTGGGGTTCCCCTGCTGTATGGGACTGAAAAAGCAGCCGTCAAAGTAAAGTAAAGTAAATAATAAGACTCCTTTGCCATGTGATCAACAAAGGGGCTAGCCCTTCGGGCAGAAGTCCAGACCTGGTTGAAGAAGGGTGTTCTCCAGGAGGTCTTCGACGGGCCCCCAGGCTTCTTTAGTCAACTCTTTCTTGTGAAAAAGGTATCTGGAGGCTGGAGACCAGTCATCGACCTCTCAGCTCTGAACAAGTTTGTCAAACAAACTCCATTCAGCATGGAGAAGGCAGACACGGTCAGACTAGCGGTAAGACACAGGACTTCATGTGGACTCTGGACCTAAAGGACGCATACTTCCAGATCCCAATCCATCCGTCTTCAAGGAAGTACTTAAGATTCAGCCTAGACAACAGGGAATACCAGTTCAAGGTGCTGTGCTTCGGTCTTTCCACAGCACGTCAAGTCTTCACCAGAGTGTTCGCGCTAGTGTCATCTTGGGCACACAGGATTGGTATCAGGTTCCTTCGTTATCTGGACGACTGGCTAATCCTAGCAGACTCGGTGTCAACCCTTCTTCAACATTGAGACAAACTTCTGAGGGCATGATAATAAACACCAATCTCCACAAAGCCTTCCCATCAGATCACAGAATAGCAAGGCTTAGAAAGGTCACAAGACCCTTTCTCAGATGAGAAGAAAATTCTAGCCCAGACGTGGTAACGTTTCCTCGGTCACCTTTCATCGCTGGCCCGTCTAGTTCCCAACGGTTGCCTCAGGATGAGATCTCTCCAGTTGCAACTCCAGTCCAGCGGAACAGATGGACCTCTAATGGTGGGAGCCAGACGAGAACCTACAAATGGGAGTGGATCTTCTTGTCCTCCCCCCAGATTTGATGCTGTTCTCAGACGCTTCAAAAAAAAAAAAAAAAGAGTGGGGGGGCCATGTGCTGTACCACACAACCTCAGGCCTCTGGTCAGAGTCAGAAGAGTACCTCCACATAAATCTCCTAGAGATGAAGGCCGTCTTTCTGGCCCTTCAACAGTTCCAACAGTTCCTGGCGGGCCACTCAGTGGTGCTGATGAGCGACAACACCACAGTAGTGGCTTACAATATCAAGCAAGGAGGTACTTTTTCGCAGCCTCTATCCATGGGTGAAGATTCACTTGATACCACTATCGACACGCTTCATTCCAGGCAAGAGGAATGTGCTCGTCAATAACCTGAGCAGAGCATCTCCGATAGTGAGGACCGATGTCTTTGGATCATCTGGTAGTGAACAAAGTCCTGACTTTATAGGGTTCTCCGACAGTGGATCTCTTCGCAACAGCCCTGAACTTCAGGCTCCCGTTGTACTGCTCCCCAGTCCCAGACTCCAAGGCTCTCTGGCAAGATGCATTCCAACAATGGTGGGACAATATCGACGTTTATGCCTGTCCCCCGTTCTGTCTGATTTGGAGGGTACTCAACAAAGCCAGAACATCGGTCAACCCCTCAATGACCCTCATAGCTCCACTATGGCATCACGCTGAATGGTTTCCAGACCTCCTACAACTCTTGACGGACTCTCCAAGAGAACTCCCTCCATGACACAATCTACTCAAACAGCCACATGCCAACATCTTTCACAAAGCTGTAGCTTCGCTACGACTTCACGCCTGGAGACTATCCAGCATACCTCTCTGAGAGAGCATTTTTGCAACAAGTTGCAAGCAGGATGTCTGGATACCTACGAGAGTCATTAGCAGTCTACCAGGTAAAGTGGAAGGTCTTTTGTGGTTGGTGTTGTGGAAGGGATATCTCCTCTCGATGCCACTATTCCAGGAATAGCGGAGTTCTCATGTACACGCGGAAAGAAATGCGCCTGTCAGTTTCGGCGGTAAAAGGCTATCGCTCAGCCTTAAGCCTTGCCCTTAGACTCAACGGAACGGACATTTCTTCATTGCTAGAACTTTCCTTACTCATACGGAGTTATGAACTTACCTGTCCTTAGTTTGAAGTGAGACCTCCCCCATGGAACGTGGTTCGAGTGCTCAGGTCTCTTAAGAGACCTCCCTGTGAACCATTACGCCAGGCAACAGATAGCCACCTAATTTGGAAGACGGTGTGCCTACTAGCTTTGGCTTCGGCCAAATGAATCGGTGAACTTCATGGTCTCTCATACGAGATCGCTCATTCATGGGGATGGGGAGAGGTAACGTTCAGCTTCGTCCCTGAGTTTATTGTTAAGACTCAGAACCCAGGAGTAGTGGATCCTCGATTCGACTCCTTCCGGATTTCGAGTCTTCATCCTGTAACAGATGACCCTGATCATCTCTCACTCTGCCCAGTGAGGAATTTGAGGTTATACCCTAAGAGAAGAACAGCAGCCCGTCCCTGTGTGCCTGCCCTCTACGTCAGCACAGGAAGGACCAAGAAGAGGGTCACCAAAAACACAATCTCAGCATGAATTTGCAAGGTCATAGATCATGCACTGAATCCAGACCCTCTTCCTTCACGTTGCCCCAGTGCTCATGATGTCTGGGGTGTAGCTATGTCCCTGGCATTCAAGAGGAACTACTCAGTGACGTAGGTTCTTCAGTCTGGAATGTGGAAACAATAAACTACTTTCACATCCCACTACCTGCAAGACGTGACCCACAGAAGGCTCAATACATTTTCTAGCGGCCTTGTGGTGGTTGCACAACAACAGGTATAATACCTCAAGCTCCTTATTGGACAAGTAACAGAAGGTTGAGGGCACTGTTACCCGGTTTTAGTCTGCGTGAATGAAAAGGTTTGACTGGCTCTTATTCTTTTCTTCATCCTCCCCTCTCTTGGGGAAAGCAGCATCCTGGGTTCTGTGCACAAGCTGACCTCAAACCACTGCAGGTAAACCATGCTCCCTTGTGTACCTAGTATTAAGCTAATACTGTTGCGTTCCCATACCCAGGTGAGGCAGTATTGGGAAAGTCTTGGTTACGACAGTTTTTCCTACTAAAAGACTCTGAATAACTTTACCTGGACGGTCATGATTCTAAATATCTCAACACATAGCTTGCGTAGGCCGCGGACCTTGCGTAGCAATGTTTTAGCGAGGCGCAGGGACCTCTTATTTTGAATACTAACATACTTAGGTAAGGAGCCCCCGGGTAAAGCCAAAAGCCAGATTGGCAGGGACGTCCACCCCTCCTTATGGGTGAGTCGCCCTTAAATAAATAGCGTAGGTTTATATTCCAGTTACGGAAGAAATTACAAATTTGTAGATAATTTGTATTTTTCCTAACGATACAACCCTTAGCTATTCATATAAACTTGGCTGCCAGCCCTATCTCCCTTGAAATCCTATTTCCAAGCAAAGTGAGCTAAATCACCGGTGTGAATGAGAGTGGTAGTAAGCTACCCCCCTACCCCTGCTAACTAGCGGTATGGGTAGTTAATCCTTGCTAAATTTAAATAGCTCGTCATTTCAGCTTCGCAGAAAGTAATACCCCTAAATAAATAGCAAACGTTTGTATCGTTAGAAAAAATACAATTATCTATGAATTTGTCATTTCACCACTTTGAAGGGTTAGAGTTTGGGAATCCCGGGACAAGTTTCCAACCAGTTTGAACAGGGACTTTCTCCAACGTAAGGATGAGTCTCCTATGTAAAGGATGAAGGTTTGTATTTATACTGGAACAAATGAAAAATTTGGAGATAATTTTATTTTCTTAACTATACAAACCTGAGTTCTTTAATCATGCTTTTTCACCATCACCAACCCTTTATAAAATCCCAGCTACAATCAGAGTGACTACTCAGTGAGCAAGCAAGGTCCCAGTTGGCAACTACTGGCCACTTGTTTACACCTTGTTATAAAATGTAAACTGCTTTGTATTCCAGCTTTGCCGTTATCTCTCCCATGTAAAGGTCTGAGGTTTATATATAGATAAGAAAAGTACAAATTATATCTAATCACGTTTTATAGTTAGGAAAAATACAAATTACAGTATTTTAAAGATTGTGAGTTTTTTCTTTCACTAATATGCAAAATTTTCTTTTTTTCAGTCTGCAATTAAAGCAAAGTTGGTGGAGCTTGGTACATATGTTGGTATGTATTATATAAGAATTTAAACTTTATTATTGCTGATCGGACAATTAATGCTAACTTAAATTGATTGAATTATTATACCTTCGAGCTTGGTCCACTTTTTACTATAATCTACTTTATTTGGTTAGGGACCTTATATGGTAGTAAAGTATAGACCTCTCCAAGTTTGAAATGTCTCTGTCAGTATTAATCTGATTGGTAAAGAATCTTTTTTGGAAGTCATATGCTTTTGAAATTCCCTTTTGTTCCTAAGCGAAGGCAAACCTTCCTCATTTAATATGGGTACATTCTAGCGTGCAAGCTGCAGGTACAGCTGGTGGAAAATCATCGAGCATCTGGCAACCAATATAGCATGCCCTACTCACCCTTGTGTTGAGTTGACAGGCTGTGACTTGAAGTAGAGAATCACTTTAACTCTGGCTGTACTAGTGTTCAGACATCTGTTGTTGGCCTTAAAGGAAATAAGGAAATAAATAAATGATGAGAATAAATTAACAATAAATCATTCTAAAACAGTGACAACATCAAAAACAGATATATCATATATGAACTATAAAAGACTCATGTCAGCCTGGTCACAGGGTGAAGCAGAGTCTGATTGCTTTCGCCTTCAGGCAGTAGAGCCAGACTACTCAACTTCTGGTAATCTTGGGAGAAGAGAGGAGCAGACCTTTGGTCAGTACATCTTCTGAAGGAGGATTACAATTTCCTTTTATAGGGAAACCTCCTTTAGTTTTAGCTCCAATAGATCTCTCTCCTAGATCTAGAGAGGAGTCTAAGAGGCAGGCTATGCAATCAAACTTTATCTGAAGTATGTTTACAAGGAGGAAGGGGGGAAAAATGTGTCAGTTTTGGGCCGTGTGTTTTGGTCTCAGCTCCGCCCCTCTAATGTTCACGAAACTTATGCTAAATGTAACAGAATACTGCACTCAAGAGACATCAGAGCCTCCCTGTATCGGGGCAATTGACTTCTCAGAGCTCATTCTTTCGATCTTCATGAAGGATCTTCAGATAACGTTGAGCCTATCAGAAGAATTGGGTCTTCCTGTCAACAAGTCGAGTCTCTTCTGACACCAGGATGCTCAGCGCCACGTCTTATTGGACGTTCAGCGTCTTGCTTTGTTGGCCGTTCGGCGCCACGTCTTACAGGACGCTCGGCGCCACACCTTCTAGGACGCTCGGCGCCACGTCTTACAGGACGCTTGGCGCCTCGTCTTTCAGGACGCTCAGCGCCACGTCTTACAGGACGCTTGGCGCCTCGTCTTTCAGGACGCGATGTCGAAGATCTAGCATGAGGCATGACACTGAACATGAGAACCTTGGACTTCGTGATGACACTGGTTGAATCGAATGTCGAGATCTAGGACGCCTTAGTTCCGATCTCTTTGATCACGGACATTTTAATCGAGCGTCTAGCCTTAGAACAACGCGGCGACAGAGGGGTTGATCTGGGTTCCCTTGATGCAAGAAGTCAGAACCTTAAAGAGATGTATCCTGATAAACACACGTCACTACTTCCGTTAAATCTTCTAACTCCATCACAAAAGATACTTTATTTAAGGATGGTAATTCAGAGTCAAGTTTTTTCGGGCTTTTACGTCTCCCCTTAAAACGGAGCAAGCCTTCTTGAAACTGCAATCTTTTCTAAAGATACAGAAGTGTTCTGCGAGGAAGTGGATGAGTATGTTGGGAACCCTCTCCTCGTTGGGAGGGGTTTTTTTCCCTGGGAAGGCTGAATCTTTCTTTGTGACCATTGATATGTCACTGTTCATCCTAGTTTTCCTGGACCAGGGTTCTTTTCCTGGCCAGTCAGAAGCTAGAAACTATTGTCCTTGTGTGATTTTTCTTCGTCCTCTCCAATTCTACTTCAATCATTTTGTAACAAGGAGAGGATTTAGAGTCGGTATGCATCCCTTTTCAGATGTTTTAGGAAGTTGCCTTCAGTGTTGGAACGATCCAGTCAAACTTCCTGAAGGTCACTCCTTTGAACAGAGGAACTCAGACCTTGTGTTGTGTCCCGACGCCTCGGACTCAGAGTGGGAGCAACACTGGACAGTTGGAAGCTTCGGAACTATGGACAGAGGATCAGAAGAGCTTCCTCATCATACAAGGAACTGTTGACAGTCCAGTTGACCCTCAAAAAACTTTGAAGGGTCAGTTTGGACAATGCCGATAACACCGCAGAATTGGCTTCGATTGCCAAGCAAGGCGGAACCCACTCGAGGTCCCTTTACGGGACTGCGAGGAGTTTTCTCATCTGGGCAAAGAAGAATGTAATCCTTCTAACAAGGTTCATTCAAGGGGGGAAGAATGTATGGCAGACAGCCTCAGCTGGAGAATGGACACTCCATCGAGAAGTCTGCAAGAATCTGTGGCGACTTTGGTGTCGTCCTTGTATAGACCTATTCGCGTCTTCGCAGACAAAGAGACTAGAATCTTACTGCTCTCCAGGGCCGGATCTCGAAGCAGTTCACTTAGATGCTTTCCTGTTAGTCTGGTCCAATCTGGACGTGTACGTTTTTCCACCATTCAATGTCCTTTGCAAGGTGATACAAAGTTTGTGTCACACGAAGGGACCAGGTGACTCTAGTGGCCTTCTTTTGGTCCTCCAGATGATGGTTCACAGAGATACTGGAATGGATGATGGACTCTCCTAGAAGCCTTCTTTTAGAGTAGATTTACTCAGACAACCTCTCTTGGAAAGGTACCTTTCAAGTCTCGTAGCTCTTCATCTAACTACCTTCAGTCTATTGAAAACTCTCAGGAGCTAGAGATTTTTCGAAGGAGGCAGCTGGGGCTTTTACAAGGCAATAAGGACTTCTACCATCAGGATTTATCAATCCAAGTGGGAGGTTTTAGAGAATGGTGCAGAGTCAACTCTGTTTTCTCTTCCAGTATCTTTACAGCTCAGATTGCTGACTTCCTGTTGTACCTTCGAAGGAAGCTCATTTGTTCATCCTCTTCCATCAAGGGATACAGGGGTCTGTTAGCGACTGTAGTCAGGCACAGTATCTTGGACTTTTCGAATGATAAAGTCCTACAGGTACTTCTCAAATTGTTTGAAACATCGAAACAACCAGGATTCACTAGCTTCGATTCTGGATATAGTCCTGAAGTTCCTTATGAGTGACAGGCTTGAGCTCTTGCATTCTTCTTCATTTAAGGACCTCACGATGAAAACTCTATTTTTTGTGTTAGTCTTGCGACAGCTAAAAGAATTAGTGAATTCATGCGTTTAGTAAAAACGTTGGCTTTCGAGATAATGAAGCTATTTGCTCATTGCAGTTAGGCTTCCCGCCAAGAATGACCCCTCTTCTCAGCCTTGACCCAAGGCTTTTGAGTTTCCGAATCTTTCGTAGGTGGTTGGCGAGGAGTTGGAGAGAGTCCTGTGTCCAGTAAGAGCCCTGAAGTTCTATCTGGGCAGGATGTAATAGTTGCGAGGCAAGTCGAAAGCTCTTTGGTGCTCGAGCAAGAAGCCCTCGTTACAGATGTCAAGAATGTCCTTTCGGTCTTCATCAGACTCTTATAAGAGAGGCTCATTCGCATTACAGTGAGACTGGCCTCAAGTTTTTAAAGGTCAAGACGCATGAAGTTAGTGCTGTAACAACTTCAGTGGCCTTCAAGCAGAATAGATTGTGGCAGAGCCTTATGGACACAACCTTTTGGAGGAGTAAATCTGTGTTCACTCCACACTATTTGAAACGTGTCCAGACTCTTTATAAGATCTGCTTTACTCTGGGACCATTCGTAACAGCAAGTGCAATAGTGGGGGAATTGATCCACCACTACATTCCCATAATCCTAATACCTTTTTCTTCTCTTGGAACTTCTATATTTTTATGGTTGTTTGTGGAGATGGCGACAGTCTCCCACAATCATTGATTTTAGTCAGATGGTCAATTTGTTCCTTGAGAGTGCACGGAACAAGGGTATTGGAAGAGATCCTGTCACATAGAGGTTTTTAGACTGGTTTGACAGCTCCTAGAGGTCTTCAGCCCCCTAGGTGGATCGCTGGATCTCATAAGGAAAGCGGACATAATGAAAGAATTCATTGAAGTCAGTTTCCTTATCAGGTACGAACCCTTCAAGATTGTTTATTAACTCTTAAGTAAAAAATTCCAACTATATTGGCTGTCTCTAACCTTCCACCAAAGGTGTTAATCAGCTATATATATATAACTACCAGGTAAGTCTTATGTTTAAAAATGTTATTTTCATTATAAAATAAATTTTTGAACATACTTACCTGGTAGTTATATACTGCATAATTAAATTCCCACCCTTCTCCCCGCTAGAGACTAGAGGCATGGAAAATATGAGGGAACAGGGGATGGTTCCGAGTTACCTAGCTAGGGTGCGCAGGTAGAACACCTGGCTATCCAATCGGCGATTGGCGCGAGTTTTAAATTTTCTGCAGTGACGTCAGAGACGTAAGCTTTATATATAACTACCAGGTAAGTATGCTCAAAAATTTATTTTATAATGAAAATAACATATTTACATCCTTAATTAGTGTACCGTATACATACATACTGTAGTAATAAGGCAGCCTTCACTCCATGCTGTTTCTCTCTCTCTTAGCTAGCATGCTGGCTGCGCTGGCAGGGACTAGCTATGCCGGCTATATGCCGGCTGAATTACAGTATATGTTTATACAGGTAGTCAGTATATTTGCAATATAGGATATACTGCAGATAGAAAAATTATTGGGTATATTATGCTAGTAGTTATTTTCCAATATATCTTGGGTATCCTTGCCCGGGTGTTTGCTGAGACCAATCCTATATTGAAAGAGTAGAATTTCTTCAATATTCTGATTAGAAATCAGTTTTCATATTACCCTACAATATTAAATAATTTAAAGGGCTGGTGGTATTACACTTCTAACCCTAAAAGGTTAGAACCTTTATCCTGAGTTTCCCTGATCAGGAAACTCTATGATTTTAATATTGTAAGGGGAGGTCACAGCAAATGGGCTGGGTAGGATACACGAACATATGTCTTTTATATTTCCTAGTCCAGTCGGCGTCATGCCGGCTGGACCGTGCCATCAGATGCTTGCCACAATGGCAGCACACTGGCTGAACTACATCATATATAATTATACAGTAGTCGGTATTTTGCAATATAGTATATACTGCAAACAGAAAAACTATAGTATGATTATACAGTAGTTAGTTTCTAACATATCTTGGGTACCCTTGTGCGGGCTTCTGCTGAGACCGTTCCTATATTGAAAGAATAGAATTCCTTCAATACTCTGATTAGAAATCAGTCATCCTTACCCCACAGTGTTAAAGAATAAAAAGGGGCAGTGACTTGTACACTTTTCTACCCCTAGGGGTTAGAACCCTTTCGTTAGAGTTCCTTGATAGAGGAATCTCCTTATAGTTAATACTGAGGGGAGGTAACGGCATTTGCTTGCAAGGGATACACAAGTATGTATCTCCCACTATCCCTTTCTAGCTTACTATCCTAAGCTATTTTAGTTAGAAGATGACTTTTACATATTGCTTATCAGTGAGATAATCAATTGTATACTCACTGAATTTTCTGCCGTGACGTCAGAGACGTAAGCTATATATATAAAACTACTAGGTAAGTATGTTCTAAAATTTATTTTATAATGAAAATAACATTTTGCTCTTTCATCTCCTTAAGAGCTTTCTAAATGTTGCCCAGGCACGTCGCAATGTTGTATTCCCCGCTAATATCTCTTGAGGCTGAAGTCCTCGTCGCCTTTGTCGATGGAGGAGATGAGACCCTCCATCGTGGTCCTCGTGTAGAGGGCCTTGAAGGCCCGAATGACCCCCTGATCCATTGGTTGTATGAGGAAAGTGGTGTTGGGGGCCAGGAACTCCACTTGGACCCCGTCATAACGGAGATCCGTTGCATGTCCTCCTGTACAGTCCATCAAGAGGAGGACCTTAAGGGGACCGTCCACCATGTCCGCCATTTTTTTTTTCTAATGATCCAAATTACACAATTTCTATATATGTTTTAGACATATATAATACCTTTATCATATAAAAATTTCAAGTCATTTGATCAAAAACTTTTGGATTTATTAGCAAAAATCATGATTTAAAAAAAATATTTAGGTACATTTTTCCCCACTACTATAATACCAAGTGTATTGAAACATATACCACAAAAACTACTCTAACAACCGAACAATTCTGTCAGACAGAATTTTGATTTTCCTTTCTGTTTTTTTTTTAATGAATTTTTATTTTCTTTTCCTCGTCTAGACGGAAAATAATCGTGAAAAAAAATGTAAAAAGAAAATCAAAATTTCGTCTGACAGAATTGTGGGATTTTTATTCTTCTTTTCAACGATATCTTTTTCTCTAATATCAAACAACAAATAAGTGAGAAAAATATACCTAAGTGTGAATAAGTATGTTTTTGAGTTATGAGCTCCCAAAGATTTGCAGCAAACTTTCGCTTCTTTTCTAAAAGAAATCAAGATAATATTATTATGATAACTTTTATTATTTATTCCTACATAAATGCACCCTAAAAGAGGTATTTGAACCCTCGGTTTGCTATTCCTATGTTATGAGTTGCCAGCGATCTGTAATTGTTGCCAGTGTTTTAGTTAGCAGGTTTCAGCTTTGTACTCTTATCCATGTTTCCCTCTTTCTTGGTTCTTTTTTTTTTGTTCTCCACTTACTTTTTGTTCTTTCTATCACCTTATGTAACATTGGCATTGCTATAAAATTCCAGAGGACGTTGTGAAAGCACAATCAACATACGAACTTCAAGTAAATAAACACATGCATTATAATTTCTATATGTCTTTGGAAACTTTGCTGATGTTTTCGTAGCTGGTAGTTTTCATTCACCTACCCTCTACAAATGCCTTTCATTTCTGCCAGAAGTAGAGAGAAACATGAGAGAGAGAGAGAGAGAGACGAGAGAGAAGAGAGAGAGAGAGAGAGAGAGAGAGAGAGAGAGAGAGAGAGAGAGAGAGAGAGAGAGAGAGAGAGAGAGAGAGAGAGAGAGAGAGAGAGAGAGAGAGAGAGAGAGAGAGAGAGAGAGAGAAAGTTGAACATTGTTATTATAATATTTGTATAAATGGGAATTTTAAATAATTCGAGAGAGAGGTTCCAGTGTACTGTTCGCTAGTACTGGACCCACAGGCGGCATTCCAGGATGCCTTCCAACATCTGTGGGACAATCTGGACATATATGCGTTCCCCATTCGGCTTCTTGAGGAAAGTCTTTAGTGGGATGAGATCCGCAGTCAACCTACCTATGACTCTGATAGCTCTGATATGGCCGCAGGCAGAATGGTACTCAGACCTTTTACTGCTGCGGACGCAGCTTCTGAGGAAGCTGCCTCCCCTTCCCAAGTTGTTGTATCAACCTCACATGGAGACCTTTCGCAGATCAGTCAGATCCTTACTGCTTTATGCCTGGAGATTATAGAGCATCTCCTGACTCAGAGAGGGTTTTTGCGACCAGTGCTAAAACAGATGTCTGATTACCTCAGGAGGTCATCGACCTCAGTCTTCCAGGCTAAGTGGGTGATCTTATGTAGTTGGTGTCATGGAAGGAGTGACTTTACACTCGGTGCCACTATCCCCTTAATTGCCGAATTTTTACTCTACTGTACCTCAGAGGAAAAACTGTCCAGTATTGGCTGTGAAAGGCTATCCCTCAACCTTGAGCCATTTTTATAGACTGAAAGGAGTTAGCATTTCCTCTTTGGCAGAACTGTCTATGCTCATACTGAGCTTTGATCAAACTTCCCCCTGTCGGAAGTGAGACCACCTCCTTAGAAAGTCACTGAAGTTCTGTGTTTTCTGAAAATAGCTCTTTACGAGCCATTAAATCTGTCTTCTGACCGAAACTTAATTCTCAAGACGGTCTCTCTGCTCACCCTAGTCTCAGCTAAGATGATCAGGTAGCTGTATTGTCTCTCCTACGACATTGTTAATTCAAGGGGCGGAGGCGGTTTTCATTCAACTTCATCCCTGAGTGTGTTGCAAAGACACCAAATCGAGCGGTCTCTGAGCCTAGTTTTTCTTCCTTTCAGATTTTGAGTCTTCAGGAAGTAACTGATTAGCTGCTTTTTCATACTCTGAGAGTGCTGTCAAAAGCATACATGGGGAGATTGCCCCCAGATGAAGAACCCCTTTGTCAGTACTGGGAGGATCAAGAGGAAAGTGACCAAGAACACTACTGTATTTTATCCTGGATTAGGCAGGCCATTGATGGGCCATTAATCATTTCCCTTCTCAACAACGAAGGGCATGACCCAAAGCTCATGATATCAGAGGCATAAGTACGTCCTTGGCATTCAGAAAGAACCTTTCGATGACGCAGATACTACAGGTGGGCGTTCGGAGGCACCAAACTACTTTTACAGCTCACTACCTGCAAGACGTTACACATATCCCTAGGTACGTTTGATCTGGTCCCAGTGGTACCTACTCAGCAAGTGGTATACTGTAGCTACCTTAGCGCTCTCACAAGACATTTAGGAGTGGTTCAAGAACAGAGCTTTTGGTTTTAGTCTGGGAGGAATGTAAAGAATGACTGTCCTTTTCTTTTATTAGTTTTTCCATTTCTTTGGGTACAGCATCCAATTCCCTTTCAGCTGGATCGCATCGAATGCAGGTAAGCTCCATGTAGCATATAGCTGTTATCTACTTTGATATTTCTGGGTATGTCCCTATTCTCATATGAGAGGAAGAAGGGTGTCTGGGTAAACCAGTGTGTTTTTCGCAAACCTATTGCTTATATTTTCCTTAGATGCTGTCACAATAGTGTTCTTACACTCACTCTCCATGTTTGCACGGGCTGTCAACCCGCTGGCAGTGTCAGGCTAATGGTTTACAAGGTGTCAGGATGCTTATCTCACAATTTATCATGCTCGGATGTAGTGGTCCCTTGTAAAAATTTCCAGCCACTTTTAAAAAAGGGAATCCAATCTCCTTGGTGGGAGTCTCGTTTATAAAGAACGAGGGTTTGTATTTGTGTGTGAATAAATGACAAATTTTAAAGTAATTTGTATTTTTCCTATCTACTGTATACAAACCTGAGTTCTTTACACAAATGTTCTCCACCATCCACTACCCCCAGAAGTCCTGTTTGCAATCAAAGTGGAGTTGTAGCAAGTGAACAGGATTACCAGTGCTTCCCCGCTACCCACTGATAACGACGGGTATGGTCGTTGACACCTCGTTCAAAGTTTTATAGCCATTGCAGCTTGCGCTGTTATCTTATCCTAGTAAAGAACAGGTTTTTATAGTTAGAAAAAATACAAATTACAGTACTTCCAAATTTGTCATATTAATAAGTACAGTAAAAGTAAAAATTAGAAGTCTTGGTTTTGAAATGTTTTTTTTTTTCATCTCTCTCTCTCTCTCTCTCTCTCTCTCTCTCTCTCTCTCTCTCTCTCTCTCTCTCTCTCTCTCTCTCTCTCTCTCTCTAAATGTAGTATATTTAGTCATATTTAAAGAAAAATATACTGCATGTTGAATTTTGCTCTAAGTATAATTGGTAGAGATCCCTTTAGTCCAATGTAACTAGATTTTAATACAGTATTACCCCAGTACTCAATTGCACTATAAGACATATTTTGATGGCATAAGCTGTATCCAGATATCTTTTTTTTGTTTTATAGATGAAGAACTGCCAGACTACATAATGGTTTTAGTTGCTAATAAGAAAACAAAGGACCAGATGGATGATGATTTGAGCTTATTCTTAGGACACAACACAGAACGTTTTACTTCATGGCTTCATCATGTTTTACAAAAGTTGAATGCAGCAGCCTTATTACAGGGTAAGTATATTTTCTTTGTGTTTAATTTGATTTGTTGTATACAGTACATATGTTCATTAGGGTTTTAACTTGACAGTGCATTTATTTCACTCTCAAGGAAAAAAACACTTGTTAATGCAATTTCGTATATATGGTACTAATTAAACGTTTGTTTTCTTAATCACAGTAACAACACCACAACCTGAGGAAGGCAAGAAAAAAGACACTGAAGAAGAAAAGAAGAAAATGAAGGAAGATGAAAAGAAGCGGGAAAAAGATGAGGCTAAGAAACGTGAAAAGGCTGAGGAAATGAAAAAAGTCAAAGATGAAGAGAAGAAAAAGAGTAAAGAAAAAGATAAGCTTGAAAAGAAAAAGAAACTTGACAGGAAGGAAAAGAACTTAAAGGTAGAAACTAATGATGAAGATGTGGCAGAAAAAGCAAAGAAGTTAAAGGACAAAGCTAAAAGTGGTGTTGATGAAGATGAGGGGGACTCGACCAGTGCTGTTATAGATAGCTCGCAGGTTGCTACGGGAAATACAGGAGGGACGAAGAAAATTAAGCCTTTGATAAGAGCTAAAGTATCTTCAGCTGACATTTTTAGAGCAGAAGCAGGTGATGAAACAAAAGAGGAAGAGGAAGATGTAGTTGATGATATGCTGGAACTGAGACCTGAAGTTGGTAAGTGCTCTTATTCGTTGAAGGTTATTTAACTAATCATTAATCCCTCAAGTATTGCAGCTGTTACATTCCAACTGCCCTCCCCCTTGTGATTGGTGAAAAACTGCAAAGTAGAAACAGAACTGTACTGTGTATTTGTTCTTACACTAATATAGATTATTGGGCTTTAATAGGAGCATGACTTCAGTGAACCTTGGGCAGTTGTTTAAATGTTAATGAGGTACTATAGTAGTAGTGGCTGGTGGGTAGGCTCCGCCCACTTGCCGCATAAAGTAACGTTCACTTTGACTTCTGCTGCCGGATAGTACAGATGTACTTCACATCTTCATCATCTGGCTATTTTAATCTTTTGCTTTGTTGTTACTTGTCACACGGATACAAAGCTTATCATTTAATAGGAGTATGTTTTTATCATAGATGGAACTTGGGTGTTAAGATTTATAACAAGGTTTCGGGAGTTATTGTAGGGTGGCGGGGAAGCCCTACCCCTGCTAGACAACTGAGTAAGCACTTTGTTTTCAGGCGCTGGAGAGTACGGTTATGCACCTGGCACGATCAACTGGGTGCTTTACATTTTTTTTTTTTCGTTTAGTTAATTGTTGGTAGTTCATTGTTTGCGAGGGATATTAATGAAGAAGAAAAGTTTATGCCTACAAGTACAGTGATATAAGCCTTCAACCTTTTATAGGAGTATGACTTCAGTGAAGCTTGAACGGCTGGTTAAACTTTTAACAATTTAGTACTGTAGCTGTAGCTGGTAGGTGGTGGGTAGTCCCCACCCACAAAACAGGTAGCATAACTCTCACTTTGACTTCGGCCGCTGGAGAGTACAGATGTAGTTATTGGTGTCCTCATCTGGCTGTGTTAATCTTGTCTTTTTTTTTCTTTTAAGAATGAACAATTGGTCTTGCAATTATGTTCAGGGGATAGCATGAAAAGGATATGCAATGTTTCCTGATAACTGTAATTGTGTTACAATTTTCTGTGTTACCTGCCATTATCCAACATACTTGTCCTTGTCAGGTGGCATATCTGTTGCTGTCCTATCCTTTGTGTGGGTGGCTGACAACGATGATGACATGATACAAGGAAGGATTTTCCTTGATGTTGTTGGTGCTCTGTCAGGAGAAGAGTTCCTCTGCCTTCTTCCCTCTTCTTTCCTTCAGTATCTGTTGATCGTGGAAAGTGCTAAGAATGTATCACCTTTCTGTTGTGTTCCCTTCTTTTTATTGCAACTCAGGAGAAAATGAACTTTAAGTTGCCCCTTCTCCCTTCATTTTTGAGTCTTCGCTGCAATCTCTGAGAATTATGAGTAGAAGACGTTATCATAGAAGTACTGAAAGCCCAAGCTATAGGAGTTATGTATGCATAACTCTTACCTTTTTTGGGAGAGACAGTGCTGTACCAGGAACCTCCCTTCTTGAGTGAGTTCTGAGAGTTGTCTCATTGCAGGAAGAAACATCAGGGCACCCAATGCTAGGTAGGTATCTGGATACTCTTTATGATGTTCTCACACCTTTTTCTTGTGCCCAGTCACTTGCCGAGAGGAGTGTAGGCTGAGAGTTGTCTTGTAGTGGAAAGAAACACGAGTTCTTACAACTCTGTTCTAACTGAGCATGAGCACTGTCAGTAGGGAATAATTGGTGCTATCCTCCCTCCTTCCTATTGCAAACTTCATCTTGCTTTTACCCTTTGTGTCTTATCTGCATGGGATGTTCCAATTGTGTTTTCTCCCTGTAACACATTTTCCCTCTCTGTTGTTCTCCATGGTCATTGTTTCCCATGGGATTGGCCGAGTGTCGTGATCGGGAACCACACAATTGACTGCTGTGATTGGAAACCATACGATCAGCAGCTGCAATCTTGAATTATATGACCAGCAGCCGCGATTGGTAGTCATGAACAGGAGCTGCAATCAGTAGCCACTATTAGGAATTATGCAATGAACTTACTTATTCTTCAGATGACAGTCGCCCTCAAGTCACCAGGTAACTAGTTCACTTATGCCTATTACCGGTTTTTTCGTGCACTCATACCGCTCTGATGATGATAAAGATGATGTCACCGAAACATATGATAATCGATCTGAGTGTGTTTTGCGAGACTTTGCCCAATTCCTCCATATAGTTTAGTGGAGAGAACAGTGATGTACCAAAAGCCAATCTCAGGGAGGGTTTTTCAGTTCTTTTTGTTCACCTTGAGTAAAATGGCAGAGCAGAAATTTGTTTTATCCCGGATGATGAGAGTGTCGGCGACTTTTCACTTATGATGCTGATCCTTGATCCACAAAAACAGAGCCTTTTCCATTCGGATCATGCCATTATCCCTCACCTTTGATATAACCTTCAAACTGCACTGCTTGGGGGTACTGACAGCCATGGCAATACAAATCTTATTTTGGTTCTTCTTAATGTACAGTACCTCATGGAACTCTTCTTCACATTATAAAGTTGTCCTACGGCTGCATACGACATTTCTTTCTTGCACTTATCAAGAACTTTAACCTTTTCTTGAAGAGTCTTGACTTTCCTCTGCTATTTAGCATTACCTCAGGAAGATGAAGCAGCTCTCTTGAGGGCCATGATGTCGATAAAAGATGACATGTTGCTTGACAAACACTAGCGAGAGAGGCATTTTTTAATTAGATGCTGGGAGAGTCATTGGGAAATGCTGTAAAGAAAGCTAGGTGCAAAAGAGGGCATCTTGTAAATGACGTGCGGTGTGCAGCAATACTAACTCCATAACTGCAAATACATGAATACATAAGTAACCGAATCTGTGAAGACTTGAAGCTAACATATATATATATATATATATATATATATATATATATATATATATATATATATATATATATATATATATATATATATATATATATATATATATAAGGGATTTTGACGTAGGAAAAATCTATTTCTGGGCGAGGGACCTGTGCCGCCCAGTGAATAAGCTCCATTTAGCACTTATTCTGAAAAGTGAATATAAAATAGGGTGCACCGGGATCCAACTCTGTTGACCGGTGGCCAACCAGACTAGACAGAGACTAAACCGCCGGGCCACCCGGAGGACAAAGTCCATAAACACTTAACTACCCCCTCTAAAAGGAGGGAAGGCAACGGTCCCTTAGTGGAGGGGGGAGAAGCCTAGCCTCCCACCTAGCTAGAGGGGGAGTGTGGGGGAGGATCACGTGATACGAGGCAGCAGGGCTACCAACTGACGATCCCCAACCAGACAGATCAAACGGAGTAATGGCACAAATATTCATTATAATAATAATAATAGCGTTAAATATATGAATAAACACATAGAAAATTTTTGGGCAAGGCATGCAACATAATAATTAAATCACAAAAGACACACCTGATGGCTAAAAATAACATTGCCGCCTTAGCAAGAAGGTCGGCAGCCATAGCGATACGTAAATGATATCGGCCCAAAAATTGAACCACGAGGATTCTAAACGCTAAATAATGAATATTCACAATAACAAATAATATTTGATAATAAAAATAATACACATAGTAACACCGCAAGTGAAAATTAAAAGCTCTCAAAAACAGGAGTACCAACTGTAGTGAAATCAAGCAAGATCGGTATGAACGAAGAGAATAAACTCCTATACAGTGAACCCTCGCTACTTCGCGGTTCGACCATCGCGGATTTTTTCCATAACCCATATATATACAGTAATATATATATATATGTATGCATGTATTTATGTATATATGTAGGTATGTATATGTGTATACATATAAATATATATATATATACACACACACACATATATATATATATATATATATATATATATATATATATATATATATATATATATATATATATATATATATATATATATATATATATATCTAAAGTAGGAAGATGTGATGTAGTTCTAAGGGAAAAGTATGGGAAATATGTCTGGGTAATAAGCAAAGCTCTACCTCCAGTTTGTTTCTACATTATGATCAGAGATAAATGTAAACAAAACATTGGTTGCCATTTTTTATTGTGCTTTTTAGCATGTTTAGGAAATGCATGATATAAAATCACCTTTAATATTTGTGCCTGTTTTAGTTTAGGGTACTGTAGTACATGCATTAAGTGTTCTGTACATTAAAGGGTAGTTTGTTAACAGTACTACGTACAAGGGAAGGTTTTAAAAGTCTGAATATACATGTTAAATGAATAGGTAAATATAGTGTCACTACTTCGCGGATTTTCACCTATCGCGGCCGCGACTGGAACCTATCTACCGCGATAAACGAGGGTTCACTATAATATAATTATTAAACGATCTAGGTTGCTCAAAACACAGTAAAACCCAGCTTGGTACTTAACTTAGACGGTGTCTCCTGGGAAACCGACGAAGAAGCCATAATTCACTAGAAAATAACCAAAATTCGAGAGCACCAGAAAAATGCGGGTTACTTTACTCGTCGTGCTAAAAGGAGTTGGGTTCTGAGCGGATGCATTGTAGTAGTACCGAGTGAGGTTGAACGGCTCTCCTCTATTGGGGTTCTCTGTCGTGGATTAATCTAAATAGTGCGGGACCTCTGGAATATACGCCCAATTTTATACCGACACCAATAGGTGAGCGAGCTAGTTAACCTAGCACTCCTTTACATTTTTTCTCTGGTATATTTAGCAGTAAATTACCTAAGAATAAGTGCTAAATGGAGCTTATTCACTGGGCGGCACAGGTTCGAGCCCAGAAATATATATATATATATATATATATATATATATATATATATATATATATATATATATATATATATATATATATATATATATATATACATATATATATATATATATATATATATATATATATATATATATATATATATATATATATATATATATATATATACTCCTTAGCACCCAAAGTTTGGGGACTCCAAGGGAGAGGAGCTGGGAGGGTTCACTGGGCGGCACAGGTCCCTCGCCCAGAAATAGATTTTTCCTACGTCAAAATCCCTATTCTGGGCTCGAACCTGTGCCGCCCAGTGAATCTATACAAGAGAAAAATGTCACCAAACTTGCAAAATAAAGGAAAAAACATAAGCGTAAGAGAAATACAGGATGCTTTAATCGGAGATGAGTACCAAAAAACAATTATAAGGGTATCTTAAATATGAACATAAATCCAATAAGGTAGGTATAATAATGCCGTGAGTGATAATATATACAGATACTCAGGAGCATAAAATTTACAAATATAATAACAGTATTCAGGTGCGAGACCAACGAATACAATAGGGTATAAATGAGGCAGGTAAGAGGGAGAGATAAAGAGTCAAGGCATTAACCTGTGAGTTACTCGGGAGTAACTACGCTCCCTGCGGCTACTGTAGAAAATTTTAGGGCTTCCAAATGTTTAAGGTAGTGTTTCTTGAACACTGACGGTGATTTCCACCCTGTATACCTGGAAAGGTCTGTAAAATTCATGTGGTGAAAGAAGTTCACCGAGGTGGCAACCGCCCTGATATCATGTGCAAGAGGAAAAGAGTCAGGGTTAGCTTGTTTAATAAAATACAAAATTTGTTGCCTGATCCCTTTAATAGTAATGGTACCGCCTTGTTCTCTAACGAATAGAGGCCCCGAGGAGTTAGAGGAGGTCCGGGATAAATAAGACCTAAGAGTAGTGACAGGGCACAGCGACGGATCTTGCGTGAGGGGAACAATTTTCCAGGAGGTCCATCTGTTTTGAGGGTCTTCATTCTTAGCCAAAAAGAATTTGTTAGGAGAAAGAAGGACCTCTCCTGAAGGCAGAAAGTCAATATGACCCGGGTCTCTCGACAAGGCTGCCAATTCAGAAATTCTTGCCCCGGAAGCCAAGCTCACTAGGAAAAGTGTTTTCCTGAGAAGGGGCATGTAATCACAAGAACTGTTAATGGTATCAGAAGCCAATTTGAGTACGTCATTAAGGAACCAGGTCACCGGGGTAGGACGAGTAACCGGTTTCAGTCTGGCACAAGCTTTCGGAATTGAAGCTAACAAAGAGTCGGTTAAGTCTATGTTAAAACCCACTAGGAAGATCTTTTTCAGAGCCGATTTAATAGTGGTGATAGTATTGGCTGCCAGACCTGATTCTAATAAAGATCTAAAGAAAGTGACTGTAAGGTTCAAGTTCATACAGTTCACGTCTGAGTCTATTAAAAATTTTGCCAACTTTTTAACTGCAGAGTCATACTGGCGGATGGTGGAATCCCGTTTATCCGATTCTAGGAACAAGGTGTTTTGAGGATCAATATTGGCACCATGCATAGCCGCAAACTTCATAAAGTCCATAAAGTTAGGGCGCTCTGAATGTTTGAGAAAGCGTACACAACGCGTGTTTGTACTATCTGAGACAGAACCGGATTGGGTATCGGGTGAGGGTATAGTCTCAACTCCCGCAGGAGAGGATACCAGTTGCTCTTGGGCCAGTTGGGTGCGACCAAGGCTACTTGTCCCTTGAAGGATCTCAGTTTGTCTAGAACTTTCAGTAAAAGATTCACCGGGGGAAAGAGATAAATCTTTTCCCAGTTGTCCCAATTCTGTGACATGGCGTCTGTGGCGTAAGCCTGAGGGTCTAGATTGGGAGCCACATATACTCTCAATTTGTGGTTGGATTCCGTGGCGAAGAGGTCCACTTGGAGACCGGGAACCTGAGAGAGAATCCACCGAAATGACTTTAGATCGAGTGACCATTCCGATTCTAGAGGGGAGGTCCGGGACAGGGCGTCTGCCACTACATTCCGGACTCCCGCCAGGTGGACAGCTGAAAGATGCCAACGGTTCGAGGCTGCTAGGGAGAATATGGCTACTAGAACATGGTTCAGAGGCCCTGACTTTGACCCGCCTCTGTTGAGGCAGCGGACCACCACTTCGCTGTCGAGGACCAGACGAAGGTGTTGTTTCTTGGGAAGAGCGAGACGTTTCAGGGTTAGAAGAACTGCCATGGCCTCTAGCACATTGATGTGAAAATGGCGGAACAAGGGAGTCCAAAGACCTTGAACTTTCTTGAGGTGAGAATAGCCGCCCCAACCTGATAAGGATGCGTCTGTGTGAATGATTAATTCCGGAGGCGGAAATCGAAGGGGAACTGACTTTGACAGACTGTTTGCTCTTGTCCAAGGAAGAAGTCTTTCCCGTAGAATGGGAGGAAGGCGGACTTTCCTGTCCCGGAGCTTCCGGTTCGCCCTCGAACGCCAGACACGATTGATATCTTTCAATTTTGCCTTCAGAAGAAGATCCGTCACTGAGGCAAACTGAAGGGACCCCAGAATCTTCTCTTGGAGTCGTCTGGAACTTACTTTGTCTTTGAGAAAGCGTTTGGTGTTCCTTGCAATCTCTAACCTCTTGGGTCTGGGAAGACACAGAGTATGAGATATAAGATCCCATTGCAGGCCGAGCCATTGGAACTTCGATTTTGGAAGAAGACGGGACTTCTTGAAGTTGATCTGGAAGCCTAGAGACTGAAGATAATGGATGACTTTGTGAGTGGCTTTTAGGCAATTTTGGGAGGTGTCTGACCAAATGAGCCAGTCGTCCAGATAGGCTACTACTTGAATCCCTAGATTCCTGAGTTCCTGAACAGCGACTTCTGCTAGCTTTGTGAAGATCCTTGGGGCGATGTTGAGCCCGAAAGGCATCACCTTGAAGGAGTAACTTTTGTCCCCTAAGCGAAAGCCTAGGTACGGACGGAAGTGTCTCGCTATCGGGACGTGATAGTAGGCGTCTGTAAGATCGATAGAGGTGGTGACGGCCCCACGGGGAAGTAAGGTCCGCACCTGCGAGACGGTAAGCATTCGAAACTTGTCGCATTGAATGGACAAGTTGAGAAGGGATAGATCTAGAATCACTCTTCTCTTGTCTGAATCCTTCTTCGGGACACTGAACAGCCGACCTTGAAACTTCAGATGTTTCGTTTCTTGTATGGCGTTCTTTTGTAAAAGATCCTGGACAAATTCGACCAGGTCCGGAGTGGAATGTTGACGAAATTTGTTCGGAGGAGGAGGTCCTTGAATCCAACTCCACCCCAGTCCCTTGGAGATGATACTGAACGCCCAGGGACTGAACCTCCATTTGTTGCGGAAGGCATAGAGCCTCCCCCCTACCTGCTGCACCTCAGTATTGGTTTGAGGAGTTGCCTCCACGTCCGCCTCGGAAGTTCTTTCCTCTGCGAAAGGCTCTTCCCCTGCCTTTGTTCTGGTTAGAGCCACGGTGGTAGCCTCTACCTCTACCATAACTCTGGGAAGAGCTATGAGCCTCGTAAGACTGGTTAAAGGCAGGGGAAGTGGCGGAGGCACCAGAAAGCTGGCTCTTAGGTAGCAGAACGGTGACATAGTCATCCGAAGGAGCCCGAGAGGTGGAAGGCTGTGCAGGGACAACAGAAGATGGAGGAAGAGGCAGCCGGAAGTTGGATGAAGCACTCTGTTGTTGCCTGAACTGGGTGGAGGTATATGGTCTAAGCTTCTTCCTACCCCGGGCTTGATAATTTGCGGGGTCATACTTGCGTTTAGGGGTCAAACCCCAACGGGCTTTAAGGCTCTGATTAACCCTAGTGGCCTCCGCCAAGACTTCCTCTACGAGATCCTCGGGGAAGAGATTTGAACCCCAACAGGAGGACCGGATGAGTTTATTAGGTTCATGCCTAATCGTCGCCTCAGCTAGGACATGCTTGCGACATCTGCGTTTAGCAGTAGCGAAGTCATATAAGTCATAATATAAAGACTGTAACGTAGCCTTGTTGAGAGACTTAAAAATACTCTCCGTATCGTAAGTCAAGGCTATCGACTCCGTGGATGTGGCCAGGTTTAGAGTACGGCCCACACGTAGGCGGGAATCATATTCCTGTTTAATGAGGGATTCCGGGAGACGGGGAAGCTTCTCACTAAACAAGACTGAGGCACAGTCTGCTGCAAGCTTGCCGGAGGTAAAGGTGGTATGGACGTTGTCCCAACACTCAATACCTGAGGGAAGAAGGAGGGAGATTGGATCCACCTCTCGGATGGGAGGCAAGGGCTTCTCCTCCAAAGCATATTGAAAGGCAAGCTCTGCCACCTTATTGACGCATGGAGTCAAGGTGTTCTTGTCCATTAAGAACATCGTAAAGGAGCTTTTATAAGGCGTCAGCATGGTGTTAGTGCAGCCGATGTCATTCAAAAATCTGGCCCAAACAGATTGGGCTTGCTCCTTCGGGAAGATGACCGTCTCTTTGGGGACCTTGTCTAATCGAACTAAAGCTTCCTCAGTAAGTCTGGCATAACCATGAAATGGAAATGCCAGACCAGGAGGAAAGAATTCAAAGTCCTCTAGAGGACGAGTGCCAAGGCCCTCCAGAGTCAACATTCCGTCCGAGAACGGGGAATGAAGAGCCATCCGCCAGGGGTTGTTCTTGGCAAACGGCGGGAGCTTAGAGGCATCCGGGATGAGAGAGCTTTGGACTCTCTCCGGAGCTCCTTGCTCTAAAGCCCCAATTCTCTGACCGAAGTTAGAGAACATCGAGTCCATCCTCGACTGCATCTCCGAAACCAACTTTGCCTGCATCTCCGACACGATGCGAAGCATGGCTGATTCGGAAAGGCCCGGGCTAGCAGCAGGAGGGGCGGAAGGAACTCCCGGGTCGTGAGACTTAGAGGAGGAACCAGAGGTCTTTGAAGACGGGTTCGTACAATGTTTAGAGCCATGAGAAGTCTTGTGAGGCTTGCGGGCTTTGGGTAAGGTCCTTGAAGTAGACTTATCCTTAGGGGGAACCGGGTATGAACGTTGAGACGAATCACGGTCCCCAGAAAATCCAAGAAAAGAAGAGCGATCAGAAGAAGAAGAAAGAGCGGGGCTGAGGATAGGAATCTCAGCGCCGGACACACCTGCCTCACTTACCACCCTACCTGTATCCGGCTCGTCTAGCAACATTGATTCGACGTCCAGGTTCATGGAGGCAACATTATCCTCCAGACCTCCGGGGGCGTCCGATGGATCTTGCTCTGGGTCGATGAGACCCGTTATAGTGGCATCAATGTGGGCAATGATGGGAGCTGCCACATGCCTAGCCACAGCAGCTGAAGACTTGGCGTTGGGGTAAACCATGGTGCAGTAGTCCTCAGATAGGACGTACGGCCGCTTAGACTTCACATTCCGGGCAAACCCACCAACCCACACCTTCAGTGTGGCCCGAGCCGCAGACTTTTGCTCCGGGGATGCCTGAAATAATAGTGGGAATTATAAAAGGGAGACTCCCAATGATCCTTCAAGACCATATATATCTTACTAATAGTAAATAAAATAAGAAGGCAATATAGCCAACGGGACTCACCGAGTCAGATCCAAGGGTAGTGATAAGGTCGAAGCAAATCACACAGTTATCCGGGTGCCATACCACCACGTCTTCCAGTTGAACCCCACAAGGGGCGTGAGATCGGCAGACGGAGTGGCCACAAGGCTGGTGCAGAACAGCTGCACAGGCCGGCGTCAGACAATGCACCATCTATAAAAAGAATAGTATATGAGAAACTGTAATTCTCTTAAATAGGGGCGGGTCCGGAGGACCCGGGCCTAACATAGGTCTAACACAAGATTAGAGCTTAACTGTACTATTCTTACATAGGGGCGGGACCGGAGGTCCCGGGCCTAAACATAAGTCTAACTTGAAACTAAAGTATAGCCATCCATTCCGGTCAAGCCGGGAGCATAAAAAAGGATGCAATAACAAGGAATTAAGACACATGGTGTCTGATTTCCCGGGGCGGGGTAGACCCCGGGCCGGGAAATAAAGGTATATTCAATACCAATTCCTTTAGGGACTCCGGGGTAGTGATCTGTCATATATAATCATCATAGGAAATGTTATCAAATAATAGGGGGGCGGAACTGTAGCTAAGAACTGCCAATCGAACCCGGAGGGTTTCGTATAACATAAGCCAGAATGAAAAGTGAATATAAAATAGGGTGCACCGGGATCCAACTCTGTTGACCGGTGGCCAACCAGACTAGACAGAGACTAAACCGCCGGGCCACCCGGAGGACAAAGTCCATAAACACTTAACTACCCCCTCTAAAAGGAGGGAAGGCAACGGTCCCTTAGTGGAGGGGGGAGAAGCCTAGCCTCCCACCTAGCTAGAGGGGGAGTGTGGGGGAGGATCACGTGATACGAGGCAGCAGGGCTACCAACTGACGATCCCCAACCAGACAGATCAAACGGAGTAATGGCACAAATATTCATTATAATAATAATAATAGCGTTAAATATATGAATAAACACATAGAAAATTTTTGGGCAAGGCATGCAACATAATAATTAAATCACAAAAGACACACCTGATGGCTAAAAATAACATTGCCGCCTTAGCAAGAAGGTCGGCAGCCATAGCGATACGTAAATGATATCGGCCCAAAAATTGAACCACGAGGATTCTAAACGCTAAATAATGAATATTCACAATAACAAATAATATTTGATAATAAAAATAATACACATAGTAACACCGCAAGTGAAAATTAAAAGCTCTCAAAAACAGGAGTACCAACTGTAGTGAAATCAAGCAAGATCGGTATGAACGAAGAGAATAAACTCCTATAATATAAATATTAAACGATCTAGGTTGCTCAAAACACAGTAAAACCCAGCTTGGTACTTAACTTAGACGGTGTCTCCTGGGAAACCGACGAAGAAGCCATAATTCACTAGAAAATAACCAAAATTCGAGAGCACCAGAAAAATGCGGGTTACTTTACTCGTCGTGCTAAAAGGAGTTGGGTTCTGAGCGGATGCATTGTAGTAGTACCGAGTGAGGTTGAACGGCTCTCCTCTATTGGGGTTCTCTGTCGTGGATTAATCTAAATAGTGCGGGACCTCTGGAATATACGCCCAATTTTATACCGACACCAATAGGTGAGCGAGCTAGTTAACCTAGCACTCCTTTACATTTTTTCTCTGGTATATTTAGCAGTAAATTACCTAAGAATAAGTGCTAAATGGAGCTTATTCACTGGGCGGCACAGGTTCGAGCCCAGATATATATATATATATATATATATATATATATATATATATATATATATATATATATATATATATATATATATATATATACGTATGTATATATATACATACAAATATATATATATATATATATATATATATATATATATATATATATATATATATATATATATATATATATATATATATATATATATATATATATATATATATATATATATATACATACTACACACACATATATATATTTTTTAAATATTTAACTTAGCCGGTGAATATATAGCTGCAACTCTGTTGCTCGACAGACAAAAAAAACTGTACAAAAAACTCGCCAGCGATCGCTATACAGGTTGCGGGTGTGCCCATCAGCGCCAACTGTCGGCCAGATACCATACTCCATGTAAACAAAGACTCAATTTTCTCTCTGTCGACGTGTCGACAAGACGTACTTTACTCGCTGTTGAAACCTGGAGTTTTTCCCATCATCTTTGGTGAAGTACTATATTCTGGTTTTGAGCTTTCGCTGTGCAGGGTTTTTCTTCAAATAAATCCTTGAACTCTTTTTTTGTAACGGATTCATTGTTGATGACTTAGATTTTTTTTTTGGAATTTTCCCTTGACCAATTCAAAATGGCTGACCTTTCACAAGTTCCCAAGTTTAGAAAATGCAATGCTAGGGACTGTTCTAGGCGTCTTCCGAAGGCTTCTCTCGACCCTCACACTGTTTGTTCCAATTGTCGGGGTAAAACCTGTCAATTGGAAGATCGGTGTGAGGAATGCGTGGGCCTTTCGGAATTCGATTTTATCGAATTTGAAAAGTACACACGCAGGCTAGAGAGAGATAGAATTAGGAGAAGTTCTTCTAGGTCGATAGATTTTTCCTCTCCTCATGCCCCACAACCTATTCCTTCCCCTGTAGTGGTTGTTCCTAAACCCCCTCCTGGCACTCAGGAACCATCGATGGCTGACATGATGCGTGCTATCCATGCCCTGGGGGAGAGAGTTGAGTCCCTTGCAAGTGACCGCAATCAACTCATGGCGGATGTTAAGGAGCTAAAGTGCCAAAGTGCCGCGGGAAGTGATAAAGTGCCTAGTGAAAGTGTTGTGAACAGTGTTGCGCTTGAGGGTTCGTCTGTTCGTGCCTGTCGTCCTCCTAGTCCGGGACCTCTTGCAAGCTCCCAAGCCCAGGGGAGAAGCAATGTCGTACGACGCATGGGTTCGAGAGGCCTTGATCAGCGAACAGACGTTCCCTCCATGGTATCAGGCGTATCTCCCCAAGATCGCCCCTACCTACGTAAGACGAGAGAGCC
Source organism: Palaemon carinicauda (assembly GCF_036898095.1). Lineage (NCBI taxonomy): Eukaryota > Metazoa > Arthropoda > Malacostraca > Decapoda > Palaemonidae > Palaemon > Palaemon carinicauda. The sequence goes on along the minus strand of NC_090725.1, from coordinate 118,672,766 downwards.
CGTTTTTACCTCGTCGTCTGAAGGTGTTTCTCGTAGGAAACTTTGGACCAAGGTCTCACGACCTTTAAAGCGTAAGTCGGTCCCTTCAGAACAAGTCCAACGTCCCGGTTGTAGCCACTGGGTCAGTTCGGACTCGTTGCCGTCATCTGATGACTGCTCACTGCCTAAGAGAGGCAAAGCGGTACCGCTTCAGTCGCTAACCCCGTCTGTTGCCGCACCTGCTCCCGTAGACCCTAAATGGGCTTTGCTGCAAGACATGCAGTCCAAGCTTACGTCCTTGATGCAGGACTTTCATGCGGAGAAGGTTGCTGCTGAACCTTCTGGCCAACAACCTTCCAAGCGATCGGTTGTGCGTCCTGTTGACGCTGAGGTAACCTTCTCGCGTCTACCAGTTGAGGTGGTTCCTCCACCGATGCGACCCAGTGTGGGTTGCCAGCCGCACGTTGACGTTAGGCGACGCTCGGAGGTGGTTGTTGACGTTCAGGACGTTCAACAACCATCAGAGGTGACTTGTTTTGACGCGGTGCGTCAACCTCCGCAACCCGGTGTGGTTTCGACTTCACAACCCAGACGGTCTAGACAGTCTCGGGTGGACGCTGTGCGTCCTCGCGCTCCCATGGTTGTTGACAGTTCACAGACTGTGCAGCAGTTCCATGACGTTGCGTCCGGCTCCATCACGCATGCACCAGTGCGACCGGACTCAGCGAACCAGACGTTGCCCACTCCGTTGCCATTTCCTCATCAGTTTTCGGATGAGGAACTATCTGATGATGTTGCTGAACAACAAGACGATCAACAGTCAGAACTGGACGAGCCCAAGGCAACTCAACCATCATTGGACTTTAGAAAAGTCATGGCTGTATTCAAGGAGTTGTTTCCTGACCATTTTATTTCTGTGGCTCCTCGTTCTCCGCCGTCAGAGTTTGTATTAGGCATGCCTTCTACCGCACCTGCCTTTACTAAACTCGTCCTCTCACGCTCATCCAAGAGAGCTTTGCGGCTGTTAGGAGACTGGTTAGAGTCCAAGAAGAGTTTAGGGAAGACAGCATTTGCCTTTCCCCCATCTAAACTCTCTTCTAGATCGAGCGTCTGGTATGCCACGGGAGAAGTTCTCGGCTTGGGAGTTCCTGCCTCTGCCCAGGGCGACTTCTCAAGTCTTGTAGACTCTCCCCGCCGCCTTGCCATGAGACGCTCGAAGATTTGTTGGTCACCATCGGACCTGGACCACCTTCTTAAAGGGATCTTTAGGGCTTTCGAAATCTTTAACTTTTTAGACTGGTGCTTAGGAGCCCTGAGCAGGAAAATCTCTTCGACAGATAAGGATATTTCTTTGCTCATTATGTCCTGCATGGACAAGGCCGTCCGTGATGGGTCCAATGAGCTAGCTGCCTCATTCACGTCCGGAGTCCTGAAAAAGCGAGAGTCTCTCTGTTCGTTCCTGTCTGCTGGAGTTACACCATGCCAGAGATCTGAACTTCTCTTTGCTCCCCTTTCCAAGTGCCTGTTTCCTGAAGTCTTGGTAAAGGAAATTGCCGCTTCGTTAGTTCAGAAGGACACCCACGATCTTGTTGCGTCCTCAGCTCGCAAAGCTCCCCCTTTGCCTACATTATCTGCTAGACCGAGGATAGACACTCCAGCGTCTCGCTTTATTCCGCCCTTTCGTGGCAGAGCCTCCAGCAGAGGAGGTGCTCGTGCCGAAGGGAAACGAGGGAAGAGGAAAGGACCCAAGTCCTCCAAGGGCAGAGTCTGACTGCCCGCAACTTCAGACAGCAGTGGGAGCCAGACTCAAGAACTTCTGGCAAGCCTGGGAGAGGAGAGGCGCAGATTCACAATCTGTAAAGTTACTCAGAGAGGGGTACAAAATCCCTTTTGTACGCAAACCCCCTCTAGCAACGTCTCCCATCGATCTCTCTCCCAGGTACAGAGAGGAAGAAAAGAGGCAAGCCCTGAAACTGGAAGTGTCTCTTTTGCTAGAGAAGGGAGCGGTGGTCAAAGTCTCGGACCTTCGATCACCGGGATTTTACAACCGTCTCTTCCTAGTTTCAAAGAAGACAGGAGGGTGGAGACCGGTGCTAGACGTCAGTGCTCTGAATGTGTCTGTCACAAAGACGAAGTTCTCCATGGAGACCACAAAGTCAGTTCTTAGCAGCGGTCAGAAGGGAAGACTGGATGGTCTCGCTAGACCTAAGGGACGCCTACTTCCATATCCCCATTCACTCAGACTCCCAACCTTTTCTGAGATTCGTCTTCGAAAATGTGGTCTACCAGTTTCGGGCCCTGTGCTTTGGCCTAAGCACAGCTCCTCTCGTGTTTACGAGGCTGATGAGGAATGTGGCCAAATTCCTCCACTTATCGGACATCCGAGCCTCCCTTTATTTGGACGACTGGCTTCTCAGAGCCTCTTCCAGTCGTCGCTGTCTGAAGGATCTCAAGTGGACTCTAGATCTGACCAAGGAATTGGGACTCCTAGTCAATTTGGAAAAGTCGCAGCTGGTCCCATCCCAAACTATTCTGTATTTAGGATGGAGATTCACAGTCTAGCTTTTCGGGCTTTTCCGTCGGCCCCCAGAATAGATCAAGCCCTGTTATTCATCCAGAAGATGCTGAAGAAGGAACGCTGCTCACGTCAGGCTGTGGATGAGTCTGGTAGGGACGCTGTCATCCCTGGAACAATTTGTGTCACTAGGAAGACTACACCTCCGTCCTCTTCAATACCATCTAGCTTTTCACTGGAAAAAGGACAAGACGCTAGAAGCGGTCTCGATCCCGATTTCCGAAAAGATAAAGTCTTGTCTGACTTGGTGGAAGGACAATATCAACCTAAGAGAGGTCTTCCCCTGGCTGTTCAGACTCCCAACCACGTTCTCTTCTCGGACGCATCGGACTTGGGCTGGGGCGCGACACTGGACGGTCGGGAATGCTCAGGTCTGTGGAACTCGAGTCAAAGGAGCATGCATATCAACTGCAAGGAGCTGTTGGCAGTACATCTGGCCTTGAAAAGCTTCGAGTATCTCCTTCGAGGCAAAGTGGTGGAAGTAAACTCAGACAACACCACGGCCTGGCGTACATCTCCAAACAAGGAGGTACCCACTCACTGACGTTGTACGAGATCGCAAGGGACCTGCTCATCTGGTCAAAAGGTCAAGACATCTCCCTAGTAACGAGGTTCATCCAGGCAACTAGAACGTCATAGCAGATTGTCTCAGTCGGAAAGGGCAAGTAATTCCAACAGAATGGACCCTCCACAAGGATGTGTGCAAGAGACTTTGGGCCACTTGGGGCCAACCAACCATAGATCTCTTTGCAACCTCGCTGACCAAGAGGCTTCCAATCTATTGCTCCCCAGTCCCGGACCCAGCAGCAATACATATAGATGCCTTCCTCCTAGATTGGTCACATCTGGATCTCTACGCATTCCCACCGTTCAAGATTGTCAACAAGGTACTGCAGAAGTTCGCCTCTCACGAAGGGACAAGGTTGACGTTAGTTGCTCCCCTCTGGCCCGCGAGAGAATGGTTCACCGAGGTACTTCGATGGCTAGTAGACGTTCCCAGAAGTCTTCTTCTAAGGGTAGACCTTCTACGTCAGCCACACGTAAAGAAGGTACACCAAAGCCTCCACGCTCTTCGTCTGACTGCCTTCAGACTATCGAAAGACTCTCGAGAGCTAGAGGCTTTTCGAAGGAGGCAGCCAGTGCGATTGCTAGAGCAAGGAGAGCGTCTACCATTAGAGTCTACCAATCGAAGTGGGAAGTCTTCCGAGACTGGTGCAAGTCAGTTTCTGTATCCTCGACCAGTACCTCTGTAACTCAAATAGCTGATTTTCTCTTATACCTGAGAAAAGGACGATCCCTTTCAGCTCCCACTATCAAGGGCTACAGAAGCATGTTGGCATCGGTCTTCCGGCATAGAGGCTTAGATCTTTCCAACAATAAAGATCTGCAAGACCTCCTTAAGTCTTTTGAGACCACCAAGGAGCGTCGTTTGGCTACCCCTGGATGGAATTTAGAGGTGGTACTATGATTCCTCATGTCAGACAGGTTTGAGCCGTTACAATCAGCCTCCCTGAAAGATCTCACTCTTAAGACTCTTTTCCTGGTATGCTTAGCCTCGGCTAAAAGAGTCAGTGAGATTCATGCCTTCAGCAAGAACATCGGATTTTCGTCGGAAAAAGCCACTTGTTCGCTGCAACTTGGTTTTCTAGCCAAAAATGAGCTGCCTTCTCGGCCTTGGCCTAAATCTTTCGATATTCCCAGCTTATCGGAGATCGTAGGCAATGAACTAGAAAGAGTCTTATGCCCTGTTAGAGCTCTTAAGTTCTATTTAAAGCGTACCAAACCTTTACGAGGCCAATCTGAAGCTTTATGGTGTTCAGTTAAGAAACCATCTTTGCCTATGTCAAAGAATGCTTTGTCATACTTTATCAGATTGTTAATATGAGAAGCTCATTCACATCTGAGTGAGGAAGACCGAACTTTGCTTAAGGTGAAGACGCACGAAGTTAGAGCTGTAGCAACTTCCGTGGCCTTTAAGCAAAATAGATCTCTGCGAAGTATAATGGACGCAACCTATTGGAGAAGCAAGTCAGTGTTCGCGTCATTTTACTTGAAAGATGTCCAGTCTCTTTACGAGAACTGCTACACACTGGGACCATTCGTAGCAGCGAGTGCAGTAGTGGGTGAGGGCTCAACCACTACAATTCCCTAATTCCATATCCTTTTAATCTGTCTCTTGAAATGTTTTAATGTTGTTTTTTATGGGTTGTCCGGAAGGCTAAGAAGCCTTTCGCATCCTGGTTGATTTG